>NW_014333567.1:527495-586730 GCF_000341935.2 Cephus cinctus
TTTTTTTTTTTTTTTTTTTTTGGGAGCATGCTTCGCAGTTCCCGTTTGCTTCCGTCGCCAGAGTCATTCCCGTGGATGGTCTTTGGTTTGACGATTCCCTTTCCTCAAAGAAAACGGCACGTCGATCCCCTTCTTGGAGTTTTGCCATTTTCCCATAATTGAAATTACCCTTAGGAATTACGTATTGTTTTTCTGGGGCATGAGAATATTACTCCTAACCCATAATGAGGTAGAACGTCTTATTTTTCGAAGGATACGTTAGCTGTATTGTTTCTTTGTTTATTTCATTTTTTTTTTTCCTTTTACTTTACGATATCATTTAAAACCGGCCGAGACTGGACGATTGATATTCGTTGGGGACGTCTAACTTATACGTAATCAGGTGGACAATAGGAGCGGGTTGAATGCACGGCTAATTAAGGATAATTGCTCTGCTAAAGTAGAGAATAAACGACTGGAGAATAAAGGAGGAAAAGAAAATTGCGAAAGTCCCGAGACTGTCGAGTCTTAATTTCCTGACATGTAACACCGTCACTTCCAGTCATCTTTTTCTCGTTGTATCCTCTGCAAAGTCTCCACGTCGGCATCTTACGAGCAGTCTGTTACATTACGAAGCATCCTTGTGGCTCGGGAATTTGGACGTTCTTATTGTTGGACGACCTGCGGGTGAAAGTAAACAAACGGGATGACACGTGTGCAGAGTGAAGGCATCGCGGAACAAGTGTGTTCCATAACTCCAGGAGCATGTGCCGTGTAGATACATAAGTACAAAGTAGAGAAAATAATGGAGGATTTCGCAACTAGATCCGACCGATGGGTCACGTGACTCGTGTTGTTTTTCAAAGAGAAGGCTTTTGGATGGCATTAACGATTGCAGGTACTTTCTACGATACGAGTCCCGTGTACAGTGAGAACTTTGTAATTTCCTTGACCGTTCGACGCGAGACAAGAGAACTGCTGAAAGGCAGGCTGCATCGGGTGGCTGAAATCTGGGCTTTTTTATGCGAATATCATGTAAATGTAGATTTTCCTTAGTCCACAAAGTCATTTCTGGCCGAACGCTTTTGGGTGGAGCTATAAGAAAAGTAGCTTGAGAATGTAGATATTTTGAAATGTTGTCGCAACCGCCGGCAAGGCCAAAGTTTGGGATCGCAGAAAGACGGGTTGGCCTGTACCTTGGATCGCTTCGATTCTGCGCTTCGTCGTAGCTATGAAAATCACCGGAGAGCTACGTCATAAACTAATGTCATAAACGTAGTAAACGCTTCTTCGCATTCTTCCGCTACATCTTCATCTTCCTCTGGCACCAGTGTGTCTGGGAACTAACAAAACGGTGTATAGCAAGGCTTGGATTCGCTTTTGGGCAACCGAGACAATTTGAAGCCTCTTAAAGGCAGATTCGATGTCATTTTCAGAGCGCCTTCAAGAAACCCGCGACGCTCTTCTCCACGCAGTCCAGACTAAAACTGGAAGCAGCGCAGAAGCTGGTCAAACCGGGACTCCTCGAGAACGACCTCCAGGTAGAACCAGCCACGACGATAATATCCCTCGCGAAGAAGAGTACCGAGAGACCAACAAAGTTCAGCATCTCCAGCAAAGGCAACGTGGAGCAGATCACGCGGAGGGTACCTGCGCTCGAGGCTTCCAGCCTGGTCAAGCCAAAATATGCCCTGCAGAAGCAAAACCGTCTTTCCGGAAGCAGAGCAGCTTCCAGACCCGAGGAGTTCAGCACCGAAAAGAGTTCAGATAATTTCATTGTCGAGAGGTCGACCAGGACGTATAATCCAAAGTCCAGGACGACCAGAGTAGTTGAGGAACCTGCCGTTGAGAGGGCTACGACCTCGAAGACCCTAGGAATAAAGAGGCCCAAGTCGTTCGGGGCCGTGTCCCGAGAAACCGAGAAGGTCTTCGACCGCACTGTGCACCGGACCTTCCAGCAGAAGGTCACCGATGTTCCCAACGAGGTCGAAGACCTTCCGACACCCCCAACTGCACCAGGCAGATACACCAGAAAGAAGACCGAAGTTTTTCGGCCTTTCAATCCCATCCCGAAAAGCCTGAGTACGGCGGATCCTCTCCTGTCCAGGAAGCGGGACTTCCGTCCACGTACCGCGACCTACAGAAGGCACTCGGAATTACCCACGGAACCGGTAGAGTCGGCTACCAATAACGAAGCCATCAGCGTGGCCATTACGCCAAGAATCCCCAAATTTCATGCCACGATAAAAACAAGCACTCCGGCGCCGAGATCGGTCCCGGCCGAGCCTGTCCTGAGCGTCAGCGTTTCCGGCGACGCAAGCGCCCCCTCGCAATCGGTAGGCATCTCCGACAGTAGTAATGGCGCTAGCGGAAGTGACGCGAGTAATATATTCAGTCCGACCAGAAGTGCCTTCCTCGCGAGCAGGAACACGTCCCTCTTGGAGCAGTTGAGAAGCACAGTGGCGCCCCTTCTGGGAGCTCTTGGAACTAAGACGCCCGTGTTTTCCGGCGCCTACCGCAATACCAACAGTGCAGTAAGTGTGTCTCCGTCGATCCTAAGAGTGAAAAATCCCCTCTAACGCTTTGCCTCTACCTTTGCTTGTTCTAAATTAGAATTCGGTGGCCAGGATCACACCCAGTGGAGCGCCGCCAAGATTCAGCGCCAGATACAAGGGTGCTGAACTCTTCGTCAGGAGACCCAACGTCTATCGACCCACAGTGCCATCCGTCACGAGTTCCACGACGCCCTTCGCGCCAGTCGAGGTAAGGCCGTCTAATGGATTTCGAACGGACGATTATTTAACCCAAAGGAATGTCTAACAGGTCGGGAAAGAGTTACCTAACGCGTGTAACATGTATAACGCAGTAAAGGATCATCATGATCATTGCTAACAGAGTGGTAGTATTTAAGAAAGCATGTGCATGGTAATTTATTATCTAATTAGGTCCAACTAATTAATAACATCGGATGCTAATTTAAATAAGATAAAGATAATATAATTTATGTCGAATCTAGTAAAATGACGATTTGTCAAGAAAAGAAAAAAAAATTAATTTGGAGCCTGATTGTGAGAGTGAAAAAATGAATTGCTCTTTTTTTTTATCATTTGAAGAATCAGGTGAAGGTTCTAGAATCAGGTAAGCTGAGCCCAAGGACTTGAGGTCATGTTTCTTTACTTATTAAGGTGGTCACTCCGGGGATTCCTGGATCTGCCAGGGATTTTAATTCGTCGGAGTGGAGAGACGTTGTTACGCCTTCCTGGACCGACTATCTTCGGGTCGCCAACATTCGCTCTGGAACTTCCGGTTCGCACGTCATCGACACTAACGCTCTTCGATAATGATTACTCGCGCTAACGATCGACAGCACCACGCCTCTACCCCTTTGCGTTGCATCTGACGATCACGAATAATTTGTGATCGTTGGAAACACGTCTTTAAGTTCTTTTTTTTTCATCTTTCTCAACGGTCTCCTTGGTCAGTACGAAAATTCGCTTACGCAAAATTCTCAAGTGACGTATAACACAATTGCTGAATCGGTAACAGGGATTTCACGTAAAAGCAAAAAAAAAAGAAAAAAAAATGATTGATACTAACATGTCATTCGTCATTAGCATTAAATTCCTGTTAATATTACGCGAATTTAAATATATACTCGCCATGTCATACTTAAACATATATACCATGTTCATGTACAATATAAATAACAGTACATAGATATACATACATATTTTTCGTAATAAATACACTGTTCTTGCAATGCACGCGACATAGTGCAGTTCCTTGTTACCCAACCTGCCTGCTGCGTGTACGTGCATTACACGCTCAGTACTGGTAATTTACTAATGAATACCAAAAAGTCGAAGGACTGAAGAAAAAATTGAAACTGTTCATCCTCAGCCCGATTCTTCCAAATGGCTACCAAATGGCTACCACCTTACAAAAGTACATAATCAGTTTCCAAAAGTCAGTTACCAAAAATGGAAGGACCGAAGGACAAAATTGAAACTGTACATCCTCAGCCCGGTTCTTCCAGTGGCTACCAAATGGCTACCACCTTACAAAAGTACATAATCAGTTTCACAATTCTATCGGTAGCAACGACCTTTCCAGTCGGAGCCATCGCTATCCGTCTCATTTTATTTTTTTTTCTTTATTATCACTTTTTCCTTCACTCCGTACTAATTAGCGCGCAAACCAATGGATTCCGCAATCGCGCGATATATTAATCTTAAGAATCCGCCTTTACCATCCTCATAATGCGAATTCCGTGTGTTCCCTGTGTTTCGCGTGGGTTAGTTCGGCACGAACGAGTGAAAGTACAAACTGAGCAAGGCGGCTGTGTTCACGCGGCTGCAAGTAGAGACGCGGACACACACAGGCGCTCGCATTTTAATGTGGAGCGACACGACTACACTTGAAAACGCCGATCTGGGACAGAAGTGTGCCTCGATAGCAGCGGAGTGGCCAATCAGAAGGAGAGAAAGAAAAAATAAGACGAACAAAGAAAAAAGGAGCAAGTCGTGCGACGAGGCCGACCTGGGTCCCCCGTTTCTTTTTTCCCCAGTTTTTTGTTATCCTCTCTGTTGCTCATTTCTTGTGTTTTCAATTGGTACTTTATGCTTCTTTCTATTCTCTTCTCCACAATTAACCCCACGTGTCAACCTAGCCGAAGCGGAGCACAAGGATAAGTCCTGGAGGACTCGGCAAGAGGCCTATAGAAATTGCAAGTGTCTCTGGTCCTTTTTACTATTGTAGTTGAGGAAGCCTCCGCGCTGCCAGGATCCGGCATGCAGTCGAGCGTTTCCACCGTTCGGCTTGATCGGCGCTAATCTCTCTAGTGTGTATGCATATGTAGAAATGTAATATAATGTATCTGTAGAAAATATCCTACGTGGATTTCATATCTAGTACTAACAAGTTGGAGTGGGGTGCGTGAATCGCAGGTAGTTTGCAAGATGTATATATCCTCTTTTTGTTATAATGACAGTAATTCGGATTTGCAATATTGTTACTATATTACGCAGCCGTAGATAGGGTAATTATTTGTTACGATTGGAAAGATGGATTTTGACCTTATAAAAAGAACTAGTGCAACACGAGTAGAAGTCACGCGTTTACCAAGGTGCCGGTCAGCTACCCGTATAATGGTTCTATAATTATATAGCCAGCTACGTTTACTTTCAAAAGCAATATAATCCAATATGAAATCCTTCTGCCACCTAGTCGAACTATCTTCAACCTCACGAACGAGTTTGATCCTCTTACTCCAGCGCCATTGCACTAGTCCATGAATACGCTTTATCTAGAACCCGGTAGATAGGCTTACCTTCTCCCGAGAGTAGTTCGTGAATCTGCCAAGAGATGGGGGAGCGTTCACTTGCGATGTACGTGTACGTACATAAAAACAACAACTGACTTGCCGATGGGTGCGAAGATCGGTTCAAAAAGAAAATAATAATAATTTGGAGATAATTATCGGAGTGTCGTTGGTATTACGATTTTATATTCAAAGATTTCAATGTATATTCAATAATTTAATTTCTTGTAAATATCGATTATTTATATTTACTCGTAAGTTCACCAACTTCACAAGCACCGATTGCCCGTGTACAGCACCCTTGCACCTTTTGATTTCAGAATGCAGGCGCTCAGCCGCCGATTGTCGTAACGAGTCCTGGGGAACCCAAGGTCGTGACCTTCTATCAGGCTCTGGAGACTGCCAGTATTACCAATCAACTACAAACTGACATACTGCAACAGCAACAACAGCAACTCGGCAGAGTTGCTCAGGTAGACGCGAACGCCACTGATGGTGACACTAACGGCACAACTAACGCTAACAATGACACCACAACAGTACCAACAATAACAACAACAATAACAACAACAACAAGTGACAATTCACAGAGTACAGTAACAACAGCAGACACTACCACCAGCCAGCCAGACACAACACAGAGCCCTGAAATCAGCCAGAGATTATTGGAAACCTCGACTGCGCCTACCGTTTCTACCGATGAGAACACTCTGGTTACTACTTCCGTTCCCGAAATGACTTCCGCGACAGTCACTGACCCTAACCAGACCACCCCTGAAGTCACAGAAACTACCCCTGCACAGACACCTGAACTCTTCTCGAGATTACAAGAAACAACAACCGGCTTCTCAATCTCTTCGGAGGATCTAAACGAAATAACAACTACTTACGGAGCATCTAGAGACACTACTATGATCTCCAGTGAAATTCCGGAAACCATCCTTATGCAGAATTTGGAAGTCTCCTCCAAATTGGTAGAGGTCACATCAGTACCATCTTCGATGATGGGTACGATCACTACTCAGTTATCTGAAACTACAACAATGTCGACGACTGAACTTGCTCCAGTGGATATGGTTACCAATCAGCCAGACGCGATACAAAACTCGACGGAAGAGAGTATTCTGGATAGCTCTTCAGGAACTTCAGAATTAAGCACGGAGATGCAGAGCAATATGCAAACGACAGAATTTCAAGAAACAACTCCCTCCGTGATGGATGCGAGTCCGAATGTTTTGTCCCGGTTACAAGTGGAAATCGAGACTGCGACGTCCGCAGCCGAAACGACGACAAGCGTCTTAGCTGAAACGACACAGAGCACTTCAGGAAGTGATACCATGATCACCCCTGGGATCCCTGAGTCCAGTACGCAATTGTCGAGCCGCGTAGCGGAGTCTACGACTATCGTCCAGGTAACGGAACAGCGGGATGCCGAGATCACGACGATACCATCTCCAATAAATTCTGAGGATACGACAAGCACATCACTAGTCAGTACACCAATTACACTAACGACAGAGTCGGAAAACAACACTGCAGTCACCACAACACAATCGGTTCTGGACGCGTTATCTCTCGGGGATGAAACTTCTGTAGGGACAGATCGAATTCCTGATTCGACTGTTCCAACAGATGCTGATCAGGATAGTGTTACTGTGGGACTTGTTAACGATAACGTCGAACAAATTCAACAGACGGTTGGTTCAGGAAATTCTGAGACAACATCGAACCCTGTTGCGAATAACGATATGAAAATAGATACGGTTCCGCAAGATCCTAGGGCTTCCATTGTTTTAGATACGACAACAGAAAATTCGCAAACAACTATCAGTGTAATAAATTCACGTTTAGCTCCAGTCGAACAAAATTCTCAGATTATTGACGATACAACGTTGGTAGGAGATTCACTTAATTCAAACGTTATAGATATTACCACGCAGACGTCGCAAATGCTTGGCGATACAACAACTATAAATTCCCAAGACTCAAAAATTGTTGACACGACTCTGAAAAATTCACAAACGACACAGCAAATGCTTAATCTCGAAAGTACATCTGCAACATCAATGACAACTCCAACGACAGAAATCCCGTTAGAGAGCACTACGACGCGACAAGATGTTGTCGTTGAAAATACAACTCCGATTTCGATTACGAACGAGAACTCCATGTTAGCGCAATTAATGACTATGACGTTGAACTTCCCAGTACTTGAAGATACTACGCAATTAGTCACTTCTCAGGAGAATAACATAGACCCCATCGCTACTACAACAACAACACCCAACATTGTACAAACAACATCTGAAATTACAACAGAAAATTCGTCTGATAGTTTTCTACTCGGAGGATTCCTAGATAATACAGAGAGAAAAGATTTAGAAATGAACGCGCAAACTACTCAAACAGCTCAAACAACAATAACAATACCCATAGAATTAAACCGATCGGTTGAAACTTCGGCACAAACGGTATCAGACACAACTGAAAATACACAAATAGTTCAGGTACCAGAAACTACCACAATGACATTAGAAAATGTCGAACAAGCTACGATGTCCAGTACAGCAGAAAATACGGAAGCTGCACGGACATCAGAAAATACTATAGTTCCTACAGAGAGTACAGATCAAACGACAACTTTTACCTCATTAGAAAATTTCGATGTAACTACAACACTGGAAAACAGAATCCAAGTAGAAGTAGAAACACTGACCCAATTCCAACAATCGGTAACACAAGACACGAACAATTCCGATACAACACCCGAGATCACAGCCAGACTCTTAGACATAACAATGAGTCCCATGCAGCCCACCAGCCCCGTGACTCAAGCACAAGAGAGAACAACACTAATAACAACCACACCAATCATAACGGAGCAGGCTCAAACGAATCTAGGAAGCGACACCACCACCGAAGTCACAACTAACCAGCAAATCGAAACAACCCTCACGACCACCCCTACTACCACAACCCCTAACCTAACAAGCGATACTCCAACTATGCTTGACCCTTTGCAGGACACTACTACGCCAGCAACCGCCCAAAGGACGGCAGGTGACCAGGCAACCACACAACCTGACCAAACGACTTCTCCTAGTATACCCGAAACAACAACCATGGCTTCCATGACAACCATCGGTTCGTCATCTTCGTCCTTGTCGTCCTCCGATTCCCCTCCAACCACAACGACCGTTGTGTCTACGACTGATACGACACTAGAGACAACCACGGAAACGCCGACAACTTCTCCAGCGATGATTGCTGATCTTATGGCTACGGCGGTACCCGAAACAACTACGGTGGTCAGTGAAACAACTGTACCGGAAATGACTACGAGCCAATCCGAGACAACCATAAGTCTAGATGATAATATCATTCCGGATTCACTGGATGCCACGACTATAGCTGCTGCCGGAATTGATACGACCACAACATCTCCCATGACCACCCCCATAGTGGATATCATGCCCAGGATAAACACTGGAGAAACTACAACAACCGACTCCAGCAACACGAGTAACACTCAAACGACAACCACTTCATCGAGTTCTGCGAGTACCACTACGCAGTCTCCCACTGTGATAACCACGATGATGGACACAACAACTATTCCTAGTGCAACAACGACGGAAGTCACTACCATGGCTGCGACCATGGCTAATACAGCATCTAGCACTACCACGACTACTCAACAGCCCCCATCAACGACTCAATACCTTGGTCGGTTCGGCGGTAGCAGACTGACACCAGCACCGCGATTCAGCTCCAGTTCCTCGACCGCAGCTCCGTTAAGAGACTACGTGGTTTATGGGATCTATCCAAACAAAACCATAGTGCGTAAGCGGCCCGAGGACAATCTGATCGACGCCAGGAACGTTGACAGTCCTTATGTCATATTCGGGATCTACCCCGATGGCAAGCTGGTACGCAAGTTCCCGAACGGGACCATAATCCCGGACCCACCAAGGAACCCCGTGGAAGTCGTGTTCTCGCTTCGTACTACCACTAGCACCACTAACCGGCCCGGCCCTGTTTTCTATAACCAGGCTAACCAAGGCTATTATAACCAGAACGCTGCACTCTATAATAACCGTCCCGTAGCCAACCTCGACCAGCAAAATGGTTTTGGTGACTTCAATCTCGGATTTACCGGTAATGCGATTGGTCCTACTGGAGGAGCCAGACCCGATTTCACGAGCGTTGGTAGAACGACCGTCACCAGGAAAATGGTACTCTACTCTATTCATCTTCATCGTCTTCCTCAGCTGTATTTATAGTTATCTATTTTATTCTCTAACATTTGACATTTTATTTTCCATTTTATTGATGAGAACACTCACTTGCAAATCAATCTTTGGTCCACGTTCGCGTAGCGCGATGCTTGCATTTATATTCGAATGTAGGGCCTCCTTTGTGCGGCCCTTATACGAGCAAGATCAAAGATATTACCTTTTTAAGTTTACCGTATCGTCTCTCTGGCCATTTTTATACGATTAACGTTTCTAATATTTCTACAGTTACTGTGACTAATGTTTTCGACCTTTTCGGTTTCTTCCTTTTCCAGGACAAAATATCGAAATTTGATGTCTCTATGGTAAATTTTGTATATATCGAATTCCACCTGATAATTGTATATTGTTGTACATACATACATGTAGGCACGTTTGTTATGCACACAGTAGACGGTCGGGCACAGTGCACTCTTAAGAGTTTGACTTTAGTCATTGTCATTTTTCGATATTTTTCTAATTCTGTAGTATATTGTTTGGTGATAGTCTTCACATTCTGATATTTTGTATCTTTATACACCATTTAGCTTCTTGCCTCTTTCTGTTAGTTCAGCAATAAATTCTCGTTTCTAGAGCGATGTTTTATTAAACACGCAAATGGGAACACGCGCGAATACTGCGTCAGAAATAGCCGATTTGCTACCAACCTCACCAAACTCAAATTTGGGATTAGCCAGTACGACTGGGGTGCCATCGTTGAGTGGAAATTTGCAGGGTGGTATGATAATACAAGATACTGAAAAGGACGAGGCTACCAGGAGCAAAGAAAGTGGAAATCAACGCACTTCGGTTTACATTGGACAGGTATCGATATGAAAATGTTTTAAAAGTTTCCTTTTCGCTCAAATATAAACAAATTTTATATTTCTAGGAAAAATTCATTAACTACTGGAGCGACAGTACTCCCAATACGAACCCTCGGGTTTTGAGCGTTAAAATAAATTCCGCCGCCGTAAGTAAACACTTTTCGTATTTTTATACAAAGTGTTGTTCTTACTTTGGTAAGAGTATTTATTTTTGTATAGACCTCAGCTAATGTAGGACCCGCGTCCGCATCAGCATCCATACCGTCCTTTGACATTCTGTCCAATGGCCAATCAGGCGGTCAGGTAACGGCGCCGCCTGGATTCCCATGGCAAGATCCTCTGGATCAGATTTTTGGAATTACCACAGAGTCGTCTGTACGAGCAGCTTCCGTTGCGTCAAACACTTTGGTCAGTCTTTGTCTTTTAATAATTAACAAATATTAATTTATAATCAACAGTTTAACATATGTTGTTGTTGTTATAGGACGATACCAGTATTTCCGTCAACGGTTCCATCATAGTTAGGCCCATTAATCCTTTCGTCGAGGTTTTCACTCCGGTCTCCAGCACGATTGACTCTACAGTGACAACATCGACAACAACAACAATGGTACCTACTACAACGAGTGTAGCTCCTATCACTACTACCACCAGCTCTACGACAACTACTACCGAAGCGCCAGCGACTACGACGCCAGCAACAACAACAACTACTACAACAACTACTGCAGCTCCCACTACAACCACAACGACAACCACTACCGCAGCACCTACGACAACTACAACCACAACTGCAGCTTCAACAAGTGCAGAGCCAATTATGTCAACCGAATCAAGCATACCTAAAAATCCGTCTACAATGAGTTTTCAGAAGCAGAACGCCTTTGGTACAACTTACGATGATCTGGCACTTCTTAATGCCTTGGTACGTTGTCTAATGGCAATTAGCTAAATTAATTAATCATCCAAAACAAATTATTTCCAAATTTCGAATATTCTTGAGACAGCCTTGAAATTGATTTTAGTTGCAGACACCAAATTCAGGCACTTCGGCCCCCAAGCCACTATCGCAAGCAGAACAGCTACTGGCTAATAAGGTAACGCAATTAATCTTACAGACTATCATCATAAGTGATTTTTAATGATCTATTCCATGTCGAACGTGAGACGCAGGTCCTCCCGAAAAATCATGTGAAAAAATCATAGATTTTTCAAAACAATTACTTTTCTAGCTTCTTTATCGCTTAATCTTTATCGCTTAATGGAAACCAATTAACATCCCTCCTCCTCTTGAATTTTTTATATTATTACGCCGAGTAACAACGCAACAACAAATGGAAAGTGATCGGTACAATTCTCCTGTTTTATGGTAAAAAGTTCCAACCAACGTACCAGCTCGATACGTTCGACCTGTCCTTTCACTATTTACACAACTTGTACCTATAGTCGCGCACCATTTTGCCATTATTATTACGAGCATTAGCAATAATTTCCCGACAGCAGCCTCGAGTACGCAGTAAAAATATTCACGGCAATCTCTGAATCATTCACAACCGGAAACGCAAGGATGTAGGAAAAAAAAAAGTGTGATGACGAAGCATAAGTGGCGAAAATCTTATTCTGCCATAATTATATCGTATCTTTCAATACTATTTTTTATATCCAATAGGCCACAAACTCCACTCGAGATAATACCAATAAGAAAATCGATAACGATCGATTATTATCGATGAATAACGATCGTTACGGGTCACAGTGAATGGTCAGGGCGACCTTGCCGACGGCCTTCGAGTCCCTGACGTTCGACAGTCACCCGATAATCTATTTTTACCAGGTCCTGTCGCGCGTTTCGTGACGATCTGCTTTCCTCATTGATGCAGACGACGTGCTTAAAGTTTAAAAAAATTCATCTTATGGAAATACTCAGCACGAAAATGGTCTCCTTGGAATGCCTTGACTTTACGTATGGTAGAACAAAGCTCGGGAAGCGAAAGTTTTAGATACACGCGGTACTGCTACCTCCCGGAGGAACGAAGAACTTTCGAAGATACAAAACGTGTCCGTTATGTTCGGAGCAGGTTCACAAGAGTTTGCACTGAATCGCACCTATTTTTAGAACTGATTCAATCAGCTCAAATCTTATCCGCGCAGAGTACGCGGTGACCATTTATTCGTCGCGGCAATTAGAACCGTGTGGGCCAGCGGCCATTCTTACGGCTTCGTGTACATTACTGTTCATTCGAAATGAACCGTAGCACAAGCCACATATGACGTATATTTATTGGAATGCGTTGAAAAGAGACAGCCGATGTCTAAAACAGTTAAAAAATTATGATTATTCGAAATCGTATTCGTAATTGTATAGATAATTAGGTTATATTTAGAAAAAATGTTATAAGCAATATTTGACGAAAGAATTTCCCCGATTAATACTAAGCTGAACAGCCCTGTATATAGTGCTGTTCGTAATTACAACGCGAATCGCCCTGCGGTAATTGTCTCGGGTGGGAGAAATCGGCATTGAAAGTTGCGAGTTGGATGACGTCAGATGATCCAGTGACTCGAGCGCTTCTTTGTGCCTGACTTATTATTGTATAGAGCCGGCAGCCATTTTGAAGACACTTTGTCGCATGAGTTGATTGCATTTTGCCACGTACGCATTTTGACGATCGACAATCGATTGTCCGGCAGTCCTGCTTCCAGTTCCGGTATGTGTGCATGTATATTCTTTTGTTTTTAAATCCAGATTCTCTCCTTGGCTCTTGGGAATCCAGGACCGACAAGATCGCCCAAGGCGATCGGACCGGCAAATGCTTCTCCAAATTCGCTGTTTCCGGTTTCGACGGTACGACCGTCATCGGAACCAGTTATCATTGATTTGATACGTTCCACGACAAGGAAACCAATCACCACTACAGCTCCTATTACGTGGAAACCGGTACCGATCGTTAAACCAGTCTCAAATCTTGAAAAATCATCAGCAACCGAAAGCACCGCCGGTCCTTTCACTTGGAAGCCAGTACCTACCCTTCCGACTACAGGAAATCCTATTAGAAGTACGCAAACATTAGCAAGTAGTACTACTAAAGCAACAAGCACCAGTGCAGCGCCAGTCGTTATTACGGCTAGGACTGTAACTACTCCAAGACCAAGAAAAACCACTACGGTTCCACCTAGGCTAGGCTTTGGCGCAGGCTTCCTGGAAGCTCTCTTTGGCGGAAGTCTATTCGGAACTGCAACTACCCAAAAACCGGTTCCGACTACAAGAAAAGCCGTAACAGCAAGAACAACGACAACGACGACGACAACAACAACAACAATAACGACGACGACGGCAAAGCCAACAACGACTACTGCAAAGACAACTGGCGCTCCGCCCATTCCAAATAATTTGAAGACTTCGGGTTCGATTCAGAGGAATGTCGAAGTGAAGCCGAGAATCGTGGACGTGTCGAAGATTCATGTGGTCACGCCCAATAGTATTCTGTCGGCGAGTGAGAAGCCAATTTCCCCGTCGATTCCGACACTGCTGAACAATCCTAATCCAAGAGTTCCAACACTGCCGAGCTCGACGTTCTCACCGGAAGAAGATGCCAGGTTCCTGGCGGCGCTCCTGAAGAATGCACAAGCAGTAGGGAATTCCGGAACTAGCGCTGGATCGCCTGCACCGATTTCCAAGGATGACGAAGCCTTCCTTAGGGCCATTTTAAGTGGAAAGGCCAAGGTCGAGCCAGCCACTTCCGGGAACAATGACGCTGCCTTACTGGCAGCCTTTCTTAAGGCTCAGGGTATAGAACCATCCACACCGGCGAACAAAATCCGAGAGGATCTTCGTCTAGCTGTGAGTCTTCAAATGAGATCTTTTGATTTTCTCCAAACAATTATTTTTTTTTCTTTTATCATGTTTTCATCAAAATCTTCAGAGTCTGCAGAAGAATCAGGCCACTCCGACCAGATCCTCCGACGGATCCTTTAACACGAATAAACCCAGGACGACGACGCAGTGGTCCCCAAGTTCGACCTATCCTCCGCCATTCTTCGGCCCTTTGGCCAATTTAGGAAGTTCTCTCGGAGTGGGGCAATCGACGAGCACCAGGAATGGCGACGACACAGTGCGCAGTCAAGTGGTGAACGCTGCCATTGGCGCCACCAAGGCTTTCAGTCAGTTCCTCGGTGCTGCCATCACGGTAAACATTAAAACCTCGTGTCTTTCGCTTCATACATATTCGGATCTAATTCCTGCCTGTTTTCAGGGCGCAGCACAACAACTTCAGTCCTTCGTGAAGAACGGTACGAGATACGTCTCTGACGTGGTCGGATAAATATCGCAGCCTTCGTTCTTCGCAAGATGGACATCGGCTACACTCCCGCGCGATCAATTATCCGGAAGTCACGCTATCATTTGCCTATTAGTCAATTAGCATTTAATCCTGCTGATTATCAGAACCTGAATTTCGCTTCGATTAATCTCAGAGAACAGAGTTCCTAAGAGTGAAGCAGTTTAAAATCTTTTTTTTTTTCACTGACCAATCACAAGGAACTCCATTTAGCGATACCTAATCGCGACGCATCGCAGCGGGAGCTACAGAGAAATATTTCGAATTCAAAAATTCGAATCTCCCGCCATTTGACATTTTTCATTCTTGCGCTAATTATATTATGCCCACGACTCTCCTCGAGAGTAGAGAATTGCCTTTAAATTCAATTGGACACGTTTCATCTTCTTTGTTTTTAATATTTCTATTCGTTTATTTTTCTTCCTGCATTCTGTGACGTTTCCTATCGACGCGCTTTGCAAACGTCTCTGGAGTATTGCCCCACGCAGGACGCAACTGGAAATATTCCCTGAGACATTTGTAACGTTGATTTGTAATTATTGTAATTAATGATTTTATACGCGGACATGGCGTTCCGCCTCGCACGCGCCTTCGCGTACTGTGACAATTGTCGGCGTCCCGACGCCACCGTTCGTACAGGTTAGGAGGCCATAAGCAGATCAAACCTTCGGCTGGAGCTAAAGTCGACGATTCTAGAAAGTAACGGCTGGTGAATAACTTAAATAAACTATATACATATGTATACACTTGTCATTAAGAAGTACAGCGACAAGGAATGACTATGTTTTGTATAAATAATGTATATGTATGACGTTTCATAGTAGAATGCTGTGTTTTGTATAATAAACTTAGATAAGTTGTACATAGACTGTTACGATAATTGTTGCATATGCGTGCTGACCCGCGCATGCGCCTACCCCCACCCACCTCCCATGAAATAGTTTTCCGGTATTACGTAAGAGCAGGACTTCCCATAACAAAAAATGACAAATCCAAATCTGAAAAGTAAGATGAACGGAAAGGAACGAAAAAAACCTGAAATTTTCTAATCGCATTAAAAAGCGATGACGGATTTTCATAATTAATTGGCCCATGCTTAACCCTCGAGCATTCTATGCGAGTCTTGCACACACACACTGTACATAAATGTGTACAGTGTGAGACTGTACTTTTTTGTCGAGCTTCGTCGCCTGGGAACAACTATGGCTGAACGCACCCCGCCGTCCTTTTTTTTCCTCCAAACCATTTCTTCATTTCTTTTTCGTATTCCTCCCCCGCCCCTCACTTTCTTTCGACTGCGTCAAACAATCTTCGCCGCGCGTGAAAAAAGGGCGAGGGTCATCAGTTTCCCATAATTACACCGGATAAGGGATATTTAATTGCCATCGACGAAAAAGAAGTGTCGCTTAGGCGTCGAAGTGACAACAGAAGCACAAAGTACGGTGAGTAAAGCGGCGACGTCGAACTTGAGGGGGGATAGAATTTTTTTAAATGCAAAAGACTTATAAGACGCGCGTGTACGATCGTGTAGGACTACACGCGTAAATCCTTTCGGAGTTTAAGGAAAACAATAAATAAGTCCTGAGAATGGCGCTCGCGAAATCACAGCCGACGGTGTTGGTGTGTATGTGTTCAGTGGGATAGTAGCAGATGCCGTGCGCCGTCGCGTAATTTAAATAAATTAACACAAACGCAAGGGAGGCCAGGAAAAGGATTGGTGGATCGAATGGATCGGTGGATCGGTGGAACGAAGGAGCGCAGCAACAGAAGCACCTCTGGGTCGCCGTCGTGGAACACCCACGCGACCCTGATGTGCCGGTGCGCCGTGTAGCTGGGATGATTTTTTTCCTGGGATAATTACAGCTAATGGCAGTCATTGCGAATGCGCTACGTGTACCTCTACGTACCTTCTATGCTATATTGTATATACGGTAACACGTACAGTATTGTACAGTATGTATAAGAACGTGGATGCAGCATTGTAAGGCTCATGCACGTATGGCATTATGCCAGTCGATATTTAATTTATCGACTGAATCCGTAAGCAGATACCATTATCGTGGCTCCTGAGCAACCTGAGGAACCTGAGGAACGGCCGATCGAAGCATACCGATCCGATCTCTTGGTAACTGGACGCGATTGAGACGTACCCTCCCCCCTCCTACTTCGATGTGCCGATCTTACGTAGCTACATGCTTATGTACGTAGATACTCACGTACTCGGTGCTGATCCTTCCTTCCGCCAGACTCTGGATACTGAGAATTCACCTACACGAACTCTTTCTGGCTCTCGAATATCTCTGCCGTCCGGTGATACTGGTTGAATTGCTATCAAAGAGATTCAAAAGCAATCCGTGTAGCTCTATTGTACAGCGCGATGCGCATTTCTGCCTGCTCCGATCTTTGAACAAGGGAGAGGATTTTTTTCGTCTGGTTTCCCACGGCGGAACGAGACGATCAGCGATTCGCAGAATCATTGGAGGTCGCAGACAACTGTTATTGCTGAACGCAGAAGGGTCGGTGGAGGAGACGGAATAGCGCTCTTATAATTGGTAGAAGCCTTGCTAGAAGTACTTGCGAGAAGCGAATAGAGCAGCGCCATCTGGCATTAGGAACTGGATGCTTGCGAACAGTAAATCACGCGAGTTTCAGCTAGTTTGTATAGCTAATGCGAGGAAGAAAAGGAGGCGGTTGGTTCGTGGCGGAGAGCAGGGTGCGGGCGGGTCGTGTTGTTTATCGGCGACGGTGGCGCCACTGGCCGTCGGTGGAAAGGAGAGAAAGAGTAACGTAGGAGCAAAAGGCAGAAAACACCGGTAGGCAGTTTTGTAGCTGTTTTTATCAGCTTCTGGGCATCGGAGGTCCAGGCCGACGCCAGGACGCATCTTGGGGGGTTCGTGTGGGAACGTACGTCTCTTTAGCGAAGCTTCTCGCTGGCTCTGCCTTTTGCCTTTGCTCTCCTCTTTTAGTTCCATTTTTAGACCCCGAGGCTCTGCCTCCTCGCGTTCGCCAGCTACGCCAGGGACTTACTTGTTGCTCCTCTCCTTGGGCTCGGGTCAACGGGGTCACCCACCACGGTGCAGCGCTACGTGGTGCCCTATATTTACGCACGGTAAGAGCACCCTGAAGAGGTGGGCCCCCTTGCGACTTCGCATAGGGGGTGCTCAATAAGCGCCGGCTTCGATAATCTTAAGTCCCGTTCACACACGAGACTCTCGTGTTCTTCGATCGAACTCTGTGGAATCGCTACTGGATATGTTATTGAATATCGGCAGAAGAAAGTTAACAGGGATAATTTGAAACTTGGTGCCAGAATTCTTTAAAGTCGTCCACCAAATTTTCAGCCTCGAGGAACTCCATGGGAATCGCCTTTGCTTTTGTCAATGGCATTCAACGAAGTCTGGTCGCTTCTTCTGACGGGGAATCGCTGGCGATGTTTGTCCAGTTGTGAACGGTGCCTAATGTCTCAAGGAGACCCCATGCAAGATACCGCGGGGTGGTCGCAATAGGGAACGTTACGTGGATGCCGATGAAAAATCTCCGGTATCTCAAGAACAGATCCCTCGAACAATGGAATATCTCTGGTGGACTCGCTCGATTTAAGTAGACAATTACCGAATTACGAGGAGATAATAGAAGATAGAGACTGAAATCACGACCTAGTCATTCTCCTTCGAGCACATTCCTCTCCGTCTAAATTTTTCGTTTTTTTTTTATTTTTTTTTTATTTTTTTTTATTTTTTTTTAAACTGGTCATTCACCACGATAAGACAACTATCCCTTCATCCTGATTACGAGGAACCTAATGAAAAGGGCTGCACGGAGTCTCCTTTATTTTTGCCCTTCGCCAGACTATCGTGAACATCTGGGCGTTATGGTGAAGGACAAGCACGGCAGCAAAGGGGCGCAAGTCCCGACGTATTTAAATGTGTATCAACCGACTCGTTCTTTTTTCTTCTTCTCTATTTCTTCTCGGGCTTCTCGTCTTCGGAAGAGAGAAAAGGAGTCGCACGTATATCGCTCATCCTCCGTCTTTTTTCCTCCCCTTCTCGTTCCCTCCTTTTTAAAAAAGGCCTCTTCCCACACTGCCCCCTGACAAACGGGACAAGACGGCGGCTGCTGCTAACGTCACTGCGACTAAGCGACTTTTATTTCACTTTAGTCTCACACGATTTTGCCCCCGTGAAAGGACCACAAAACCAGCTTCATTCACGAGCCGTTTCTCTGAATGGGCCGTTTCCACGTTTCCAGCCGTGACGTCAAAAGTCACGAGGACCCATACGCACACACGTGTGACGTCATCATCGGCGCTTTGACTTTACATTAAAGCCAAGATAACTTGGCAATACAGATTTACGAGACTCTTACTTGTCGCTTAACTTTTTTCGGCGGGTTTTTACCGCACGACTCCGGATTGACTTACAGGCCGGTAGAACGGGTCTGGTGAAAACTGCAATGGCGCAATGGTTGCGTAACGAACTTTTCAAATTCGATGGAAAAATCATCGAGGACCCTGGAACGTGTAATCGCATGGGAATTTACGTGACGTCAGAGAGGAATTTTGAAACTTGGTTTCCATGAACTTTGGAATTTTACAAAATTTTCAAGAATCCCATAGCAATTATGAAGTATTGGAATATCATAAATACGCTGAGCTCGAATATTTCGGTGGAATTCGAGGGGAAGGGAGGTTCAAGGGAGACGAGCGATTGTTAAGATTCTCTGCGGGAGGAAATATGTATCGAAAAGACCAGCATTGTTACTGAGTTATGCGAGGGTCGAAGGTCGCTCATTGTCAGATCAGAGAATCTGATTCGATTTTGATTTACTACGAATTACGATGCGTTTCGGTACATAGCTCTACGTATACATGCATGGATATATATATATATAAACAGTTATGCCTACTTGCTCAAGAGGATTAACTCGGGATCCAATAATAATCGGATCGTCCAATAGACGCACGATCGATTGGATTATCAGAAATCTAGATGTGAACGCCCCTTAAAGGCTGCCATTCCTTTCTAGTAATAATCTTTAAGAACGATAAATACTTGTTATCTCCAAATCAATAATTTCCTATAGGTTCGTAAGAAGAGTAAATACGTGGGAAGCAAATGAATAGCCTGGGTCGTGGCGACAGAAATTCATGAAAACGTTCAATATACGTTTAATATTAATCGTAGCAGCGACAATGAGTTAATAGCGAATGTATTTGTTTGGCCGCTCGAAGGCCGACGGCCAAAAAGGCTACAAAGACCGATAGCCCTTTCTCTTTATTATGACTTTTCGTTTCTCATGGAAACCAGGATTGGGCTTGCGCAGTCGTCACGGCGATTCGACGATTAAGTCGCGGTCGGAAGTTTTCATGAATCTACGGAGTATCGTAATGCATGGAGGAAGCGACGACGTATGTCCACGTCACGCGTCATCACGACGCTCGAGTCTCTGCGAATAATTCTAACGAGGCGTGAGAAGGGAAAATGTTGAGAAGGCGAAACAAATGAAAAATGGCAAAGTCAGAATTAAAATCAGCCACAAGATAACATTGAATATAGATTTAAGTAAATTAAATTTTCAATTTGAACGGTATAACTCAACTACAATTTTTAACAAAAGTTTTCTCAGCTGGAATTCGAGTCTCTGTCCGAGTAGAAAATCTACAGAGGAATCCACAGTCCGCAGGCATAATGTGGGAGCAAGGTCCAAAACAAATATCTGGAGTATGTACGTCCCTGAAAATGATCTGCTCCCCTCAGACTACCTCACCATCCTCATGACCCTTAACTGGAAACCATAGCAGTGGCTGCTTACGCGGGGGGAATTCAGAAAGGCTCTGATGACGCAAGGACTCGGAAGGTGGGAGATAAAAAAAAGCAGTTGGCAGTACCTACCGAAAAGGCCCAATTGGCTTTGGCGACTCGTCCGAGAAGAAATAATTAAAAAAAAAAAAGGTGTACCAACCGCGATCCAGAATAATGAATAACCGTAAGGTGTCCCGTATCGATTTCAAACTGTCCAAGACTGACAATATCAATCAGCACGATAAACAACATGAAATCAGCATTGCCATCTTAGCAGGAATACGTCACATGGTTTTGAAACGGTTATATTATTTTCAAAAATCACTTTCCAAAATATCCTCAATCCGAAAGAAGAGATTTTCACTAATAAACTCACCCGTGTTATCTTATTGTCAAAACCAGTTGTTTTCGTTCTCTCAAAAGTGTCACGTGACTTGGGCAGAACTTGGTTCTTACCTACCTAAGAACCGACAGAGACCTTCGAATTAAATTAGCCCTGAACTATTACGATTCGATGTTTACCAGTTGAACGGACGTCGATCGCACCATTGGAAGTGTCATTTCTTGTTTCTCTTTGAATTTTTCAATCCAGTCGATCGACGTACACTCCTTTGACATTTTTTATCTCTTGCTCATTACCACAGTCCCCCTGAGAACGGTTGAGATTCGCTTGATCCGCGTCTCCAGCCGATACAATATCTCTACTTTTTTCACTGAGTCTGTTTTTACTTTTACTTTTTCTTCAGCCGCAGTACAGTAGGTGGCCTACAGTCAATAGACACCGCCACTCTGCGTGTATCAAAAGGCTTTTTTTTCCTGGCCTATGACGCACACGTACGTTTAGTTAGACGTGATTGCCTCTGAATTCAACTGAAATTGATACCTCGATAAGAGGACAGTCTCTGTATTCGTGTATTGTCAAATTGACTACCAGTCAGCGCCAGTCCGAAATACCAGTCCGCGCGCCATTTATGATCCACAATCTATTCTCGATCTGGCAGTTCTCCATTGTTGTACATTGTGGAGGCTCGTGTAATGGAGAATGAAAAATGAACAAGAGTACCAATCATTGCGTAATATCTCGAAATATTTGTAGAGGGTTACGAAAAAATCTTAATATTTAATGAAGTTTCATTTATTATATTCTCGAAATATTTTCATTCGTCCCGATCGAAAAAGAGAACATCGAAATTTCAGTCCTATGAAAATCTGCGTGACACGATAAAATTTTCAAACCGATCAACAATCACCAAATTCTTCAAGAGCCCACGCGAAATCGCAAGGATTAAAAATGACACAAGTTTTATGATTTTCGAATTCCTGATTAGCGCATGAATATTTAATGAGCATTCTTGCGAAACGATTGAATGCTCAAAAGGCAAAATACGATTGACGTTCAGCTAAAATCGCCAAAGTGTCAACGAATTCCATCGCAGGACGGAGAAGGAGAAAAAATGAGAGAGAATCGATTAATTCGTATAGTACATGTATATACGTATATAGATAAGAAGACCGGTCGCACGATAAACAACGCCGAGCAGGATAAAGGCTAGTATTATTTTCGCGCTCGTTTCTCCTGCTGATTTCCAATGCTAATTAATCTTACAAGATCACATTTAATTTATCGACACGACTCGAACTCACAGCTTACCTACTCACGTACAGGTACGCACTCACGCACTTACCCATACCTTCTATGCTAATATTGTAAGATAATGTTGGCATGCGTTGGCACTCTCGTTCCAGATGGCTTGACATCTCGATCCTCGCATCAAGATCATTCAGGAAAACCCAGAATACATTCCAGTCCCGTGACGATGATCTTCCCATAACGGACACAGCGACATGTACCGGCCGTCCAGCGATCCTAATTTATTGACCGGAGGTAATGAGGATATTGTTGGTTGAAAAAAGCGAGAAAAAGAAAAAATAAAGACATAAAAAGACTCGAAGAACCTGCATACGCGATATGGCTGACGCATAATTAGTCAAGAATAATATAAATTTGAGGTAAGGTATATATGCATGCTTACAAGCCGTTTTTCTGTAAAGACGTTTTCTCCGAGATGCCTACGCCTCTGCAAGTTAATGATCTTTTAATGGAAAGTCGATAACGAGTTTGACGCCATCATTGTTTTCGTGTCTGATCAATTGGTCGGACATACGTTGCTTATGATGTCTAACAGAAATTCCAAATGCGCCAGCAGCGCCCAATCTCGATCGTTAGTTATTAGGCAACAACACAGAGGGACAGAAGTGTATCGATACAGCGCGTCTACTTATTTACATAAATCAGTCATGATCGGTACACGTATATGCGTGTAGAAGAATAGGCACGCACGTGTGTCAGCGTCCGCCATGCTTATCCTGGAATCCCCGTTTCACAATCCTCCCGCCGAGTCTGCACGCTCGAACCACCATAAGTCACAAAGGACCATTGTGTACTAGGCGTTTTATTTTTCATCGCGGATCTAATCAGCCTGCGTCCAACTCGCCCACGCGAATGCTTGACGGCGCTACGGGTTCGCTCCTCGTTACAATTCTATTGCACTTCTCTAATGGTTATATGCGTCATACGGGATTGCATCCGTGCACCTCTCTGATGAATTCGAGTGCAGTGTGCATTAAGCCCAGAGTGAACGGCCTAGTCTCCATGAAAGCGACAGTTGGCATTTTCACCGATTCGTCACACCACTGATTCAACATTCTATGCTTATCAGGTCATTCTAACACTTTGTCTATCAGATCGTACATACAACTCACTTGACTGTCTGCTGCGAAATCTTGAACCTTGTTGATGCACGTTGAGGGCGACGATCGAGCAACGTCAATGTCGTGACTTCAGATTACATGTAAACGTCAAGGAAAACCATAACGGCCTTCTTTAAAAAGTCGACTCTCTTCGAATTGTTAACTATAATTGGCGTCCCAGTAAAATCTCATAATTCCCTATGTCAACCTTGGTAATCCCAGCACGAGATAAATAATCTCGCCGAGAGGCGTCTTAGCCTGTTACCAACTTCACGCAATCACTAAACTACCACTGTTTGCCTAAAGAGAACGTGAAAAAACAGCAACGTAACTCAGAAGCCGTGAAGTAGATCCAAGCTCTCGTAAATTAGAGGAAAAGCAAGAAAGAATTGCAAGATCGCCACTCAAGTCTCATAGATGGCGGTTCGAGCGTCTTGCGAAACTTAAATAACATGCTTTGGTTATAGTCCTACAAGAACCGGAGAATCTTATGAAAATGAAATGAGAAAGAAACCCGCTGGCTTTTTCACACGATTGATACGATTGAATTTAATCCAGATTTGATTTGTTTACTCATAGAGTATGGATAGACTTCGCTACTCCACTCCCACCAACGATTTCCGAACACAGTCGCAATCACATAAGAGTAAATTGCAAGTAAACAATCTCGTGGTGGCTGGGGTAGGGTGTGCGCATGCGCAGCCGCGCGGTTTGTAGGTCGGCGCTCGCGCCAAGCCTCTCGCCACGGTTCAGTCATACGAAGACCACAAAAGACGCAGGAGATAGTGCACGAGAGCGAAGACGCGCGTTATAGAAAGCGGCCCGTCACTTTATACATGACTTGACGGAGGTTTTGTGCGCAGCTCTCTTTCTTTTTATTCGCAGCTCTTGTTGCCTTCTTATTTATTATTTATTTGCAATACGTATACGAGTCAGTGTTCGTTCTTCGCAAGTACTGGTAGGACCGTCGCGCGGGAAAATTTAATTCCATGTTCGTGAGTCTATCGTCAGATTTTCAAGAACATAAAGTAATGCTAAACCATACGAGCTGTAGGCATTAAATATATTTTCTTTTCCCGACGGAAACGCGTTTTCCTTGTGCACCCACTTACGTCCTGTGTGATCAAGAGAAAGAAGAAAGAAATAAAGACAGAACTGCGATTCCTGTTTGTTTTCTGAGCGACAATGGTGTACGGTAGCAACTTCGACATGGAATCAGTGAGTTGAATAATTTTTATTGCCCGACGATAATTAAGAGTGAAGATAAGAATTAGATGACTTGTCAATTTTTTTTAGAAATTTTTAGTAGATATCGATGACCAGATTTATGACGATTCGTCGCTTTTAAATAGATTCGGCGCTCTCTTTTATGGCACTGAAAATGTTCAATGGAAAATTATTTATTTGCGAAGAGAGACAGAATTTTCAATCGGTCATTGTCATAACGAGAATGGGAGAAATCGCGCTTGAATTTCGCGAAAGTTGACACGAGCCACGGTAATGGCAGTGACGGAGTAAACATACTACACTGCACTAAAGATGCTGTGTAGATGTGAAAAATAATTTCTTGTCTCCGTAATTAAAAATGCAACATCTCCGCTTCTCGGTAAAGTATAAGCTGTTGCGTAACACGTGGGTGGGAAGGGAGGGGGCAAACGTTTGTCCTCAACCCTGACGAAAATAACTTTCCCAGAAAACAGAAAGGAGGGACAGACACAACGCATGAGCCACCATTACACATCCCAAAGTTTTCAAGTTTGGCGACACTGGTTATTTGCGTGCGCGCAATAAAAAATAAACGTAAATCGTGTAACACTCGCGTGATATAATGATTGTGTGAAATGATATTGGAAGAATGTATAATACGATGCTGCCAGAATCCAATATACGCAAACGTACTTTTGACTTGTCAAGGGTGGACTATACTTTGCTATTGGAAATTGTGGAAACTGGAGTCGAAAGTAGTTACGATAAATAAAATAACCGATTAACAATCAGTTGCGTCAATAATATTAGGAAGAATTCAAATGAACTTTACCGATACACGCTATCGTCGCGCGTGACTATTGCGAAAAGAAGAAAAAGAAAGAAAAAAGCAAGAGAAAAAGAAGTAAGAGCCGATGAATGAGTGCCCGAAAGAGGTGTCACAGTTACGGCCCTGTCGTAGAAAGACACAAGCCAGTGACTCGGCCGCGGAAGGCTAACTTTCGAATCTACTACCACTGTGGCAGCGAGTCCTCTGGTCACGGCGAGAAGTTCACTCGTCGCATACGTGATGGAAAATTTCACATCAAAAATGCGACAGACATGATTTTTCGTTAGCCTCGCTCAGGCCGCGCCTTTTGTCCGTTCAAATTTCCCGTAGATTTTTCTTCTCTCGTCTGTTCCCTACAAGCTGTGCGCCGTGCGTATCTAGTCTGCGGCTTTCATCGGCGACGCTACCGTACCTCCTGAAGGTTACGTCGGGAGTGAGGTACCAATGCTCGACTATCGTATTTTTGCTCGAATTTACGTACCACTGAAACGTAGGCGCTTTAACGTAAGAAATTTTATAAATTGAATATTAACGTGATAATTAAAGAAAAAAAGTTCCGGTATCCCCGGCGATTCTGATTTAAAACGTGCTGTCGAATATCAGAGACTGAAAAAACAAGCGTTCAGAATTTAGATATTGAATTTTCGGCACAGACTTCTAAATTTAACGAATGTAAATATGTATTTTCATCTATTTATCTTCTAGGCTCGATTCCGTAGGTCTCGTTATCCAATGCCAAATGAAACACGGCACTTATGATTTACGAGTTTATCGTTGAAGCCTGGGATGTTCAAGTTGATATTTCGAAATGTGGCGACTGCCTCGCTTCCCTTAAATTAATTTTCCTCTTCGTTCTATAAATATTTCTATGACCGTCATTTCTCAGATAATTCATACTGGGTGGAGTGACGATTCACAATAATGGATGCAAACAAAATTTTTATCATCGCACCCGAATAATCGATGCGATCATCAATTTAATAGTAGTTTGACCATTTTTTAACATTTTCTTCTGCCTTCCTCCTTCCGCCGCGTCCCAAGCTTAACGTCGGCCTCTTAAAACTTAATAAATTCCACGTGCTCCCCCTCGCGGCTTGAATCAATTTCGCACGAGCAATTCGCAAAATGACATTCGCACAATCTAATTAGGCGACGACAACACTTTGGTCGTAACGAAGCCGCCTGCGAGTATCCTCAGCATAATACGTGCAGGCGTTTCTCAGGATTGGAAAACGAGGACACGTGGGCAAGCGGTGTGTGCGCGCGCAGAGTGCACTTAGCTACGGCTGAAGTTTCAAGTGACTTTGGCCCGTTCAAAGGCGCAAAGGCAGCTCGCCCGTGTTATTAAGTATATGGGAGGACAGTGAAATAGAGAGTCAGGAAAAGGCGCTCGGCCGCGTAAACAGGGTGGCGATTTAAAGAATGTCTTCTTACTCTCGACGGGTGCGTGTCGCTGATTGTGAGTGCGCTTTGTGCGCGCTAGTTGACGTCCTTGCCTGCGCCAATTCGAATCCTGTCTCGCGCTCTTACATTAGCGAGGGCGTGGTTCGTTCGTTGCTCGGCTGCTCGGCTGCTCGGCTGCTCGCGAGGTTCCTCCCGTCTGTCGGTTGCTGCTTTTCTGCTTTCTTGCTTGTACGTTACTCGGCTCTGTTTGTCCGTGGCAAGGATCGTGTTCCCCAGGAACAGCACCGAGGAGAACCACCGTGTGCCGGCTACCACCGCCACCACCACCGCCGCCGCCAGGAGTAATTGCGCCAGACTCGTTTACTCCGACGATCTTTACTTGGGCTACGGCGAGTTGCTCTTCGGGGAAATAAAGAGAACAACAAAATGAAGGACAGATGATTCGAAGGGTTTAAACAAAAAAATATTTAAAAAAGACTATTTAGTCGTACCTCGTTCCTTCGATTCACAAGTCGTAATATCGTTTCTTTGACCAAAGATCCTTAGGAACTTTTGTCTCGATTTATAAATTTGTCCACGTGTCTCTCGTGATATTCCTGAAAAGTGTAGAGCGCTCGATTGGACACGGGGCAGATCTCGACCTCAGGATGTAATTACGGAGTGGATCAGTGGGTACATAGTCACGGCTCGATTCGTGGGGAAAATATATCTATACATATTATGTACGTGGGCAGTGGGCTCTCACGCGAGTGTATCTTATGCAAAGGAGATCAATGATCGTTACCTCCTTAGTAGGTGGGTATCCTATTAGATGCATTACCTGGGCATCGGCATCGGTACCGTGTAATACACGGTTGCCTGAAAAAGTCGAATTATCAAGGATGCACTCGAGTCGAGTCTCTTGACCGGAAATTGGCACAAGCAGCAAAATATAGTGGGGTCCACCTTCGTCTCCCTGCAAAAAAATGGCAAGGGGCAGTCTTTATGACGCAAGTACCGGTAGCTAACCCAACCTATCCCAAGTCCTACTCGGCACGGACAATGCAACAGGTATAAGCTTTTAAGCAGGCATTATTCCGAGGCGAGATGCATTTCACGGCGTAGCTCATCTGCCGCGGTTGGCCTTCTGCGTCTTCTCGGAACGATTGCTGCCTCCCCCGGCGGAGAGGAGCCTCTTTGACTGGGGCCCCCCAGGCCAGTAGGTGGTAGGTGCCTCCTGAACCTTCTAGATCCTTCTCGTAGCTGCCAGAAGGAAATGGAAAAATATTGGCTGGCTGCGTCTCGGCGTCCAGAAACCAGGCAGCGCAGGCGCAGCGATTCCATCTGGACGCGGCTCGCGATGCACCTGGACGAGACAAGTCGAATCTGATGGGGGGACCAGGAGGCAGCGCGAGATAACGGATAAGATAGTTGAGAATAGTAAAAGATGCTTGTGGACGGTATAAGAGACAGTAGAAGGTCCCCGTGCAGGTCAGGGTTGTTCCAGTAGCCTAGGTCCCCTTTCTCTCTTCCACGCGGACTGTCCCTTTCTTTTGTTTCCCTGCTGTCGCAATCGTCGACATTGTCGCGCATTGAGAACGGCTAGTAAAAGGCTTTTTGGCTTGCGTGAATAATAGCTGCAGGTAGGTATCGGGCTGGCACAGCCAGAGTCTAGGCATCTGGTTTAGGTTGCGCAATCGCACAGCCGCCTTTCTCGGCCTAGCAGGGCCCACGTGTGCGCGTGCGTGCACACTATTGGGCCTAACGTTACTCTTTGTTTTCTGAAACTCCAAGTTGACGCCGAGACGCCATTGTTGCTGGCGCACTCTATTCCGAAATAATACGTCCGAATTGAGAATGGAGGTACGGGTGCGCGCGCATGCGCGCGGAGATACGTGTAACGGCCATAGGTATAGCTGAGCCGGGTGAGGCAAGCGGGGGCCATTTAGGCCCGAGCAAGGTCACCCGGGACGCCTTTCGCGTTGACTTTAATCGCCGATTCGAAACTCCCGGAAAAGACTTTCGGGACAATTGACTGTTTCGTTAATAGTTATCCAGCCTGTATCGCAATCGCGCGATGAATCGCGATTATTAAGTCTAATCCACAAATAAGTGGATGCTGTCTACGGGCAAAAAGTCTATGACAAAGAAAAATGGCCGGCGTGTCGTATATGCCAATCCTATAAATTCGCGATTAGCGTGCAAACTCGTTTAGATTTAGATTGGACTTGCTTGGAGTCTGGCTCGAAGAGAATTACGGACGCCTGGGCTTCCGCCGAGGCTTAAATTTACGGCAGCCATTACAAGTCGATTCTTTGTCTTGTCGCTCAGCCGATTCCTTCTCTTTATAACGCTGCGCTCGCTCCACTCGCTTGCATCTACTCCGCTCTAGTCTCTCTTCTCTACTACGTTCTATCCTGGCGCTACCTTCACTCGGTCGCTGCAGTCCCGAGTTATTCGCTCTTGCACCAAGACTATCTCCTTCTCCCTTCTGCTCCTCGACAGCACATCGGCTTTTCACTTTTCTTCTTTCTCTCTTTCCTCCTCGTCCTCCTCGTCCTCCTCGTCCTCTTGCCTCGGCTCATTCTCAGATCGCGAACAGCACTGATTCCAGACTGACCGACTGACGCGCTCGGCTCTCAGGATCGCGACCCACCAGGTTATTTAACTTTAACCTTTCCCTCGAGTTTCCCGATCTACGGGCCTGCCTGTAATGGCAACGTCTGGACGCCCAGACGCCGCGACGCCGCGAGAGCATCCCCTGCGCCAGAGCTCTTCTCTCTCTCTCTCTCTCTCTCGCTCTCTCTCTCTCTCTCTCTCTCTCTCTCTCTCTCTCTCCCTCTCTCTCTCTCTCTCTCTCTCTCTCTCTCTCTCTCTCGTGTATTCTCACAATTATGAACCAGAGAGAGAGACAACAATGCGTTACCGTATTAACGATGTACTAAGCCGCGTTCCAGCCTATATATCATACCGTGCATAGTGGCTGACGGCGCGTGAATGACCGACGCGCACGCATGCGCCGTCCATTCATGTGCGTGCACATGCGAGACTTCGAAATAGCACACAGCCCTCCCGCACTCTCCCGTCCTTCCTCCAATTTCGCTCGGCCGACCTACGTAATCCAGAGGATGAACTTTCATTCACAATTTCCTTATCTCTTTCTATACGACCACCGATTCTCCTGCTCGTCCCCAGATTTTTCATATTTTACGTTGTGCAAGCACCCTTACGCACAGTCGCGCCGTCGCGCCGTCGCGCCAGCCACACGTACGCGAGCCGTACACATTGGCTCACGGGTTCTTCGCTAGGTGGCTTTACCGTTAGCCGATGCATGACTCGCCTATGTACATACTGACACGGAGAAGGCAGCCTCGTGCGTGCGTCTACGCGTTACACGCGTATCGACGTGCGTTAATGGACGAGTTTCGCGAGTTTTGCTCTTGGAAACTCTGCCGTGAAATTATCCACGAGGTAGAATTGAGAGCTCGGCTTAACGCGTCTTCAGATACGCGTACAGTCTGCAGGCGCTCACCGAAGTAATGGCAACACTGCTATATATGTTCTATTGCTATTTTGATATCGACTCCGGTTTACGCAGCAGTCGTCGATTTCAGCCGAATCTTAATCCTCCTTTTATCCTTTCGAATCTTCACTGGCCAAACGTCTCGCGCGCTTCGTCCTGTAACCGGGAGGCGCTCGGCCCGTTTCACAATAAAGCCGCGATTTCCTAGTCGCCACGGCACGCGCCTCGTGTACTTACTTGCCACTTTGCCAGTACGTTGACAACGGGTTTATCTCTTATCGGACAGCGAAATGTCTTTGTCAACAGTCGAGCGTCGCCTGGTAAACGTCATTCAGGTTTTCTTCATTTCCAAACGTGAAAAACCTGATAAGGTGCATAACGGGAGACTGGCTCAGAGTGCGTGCAGAGCGTGGTGCGGTTTTCCGGACTGTGAATTTTCGGAAAACATGGAAAAGCAAAAATAATGACGACGGGCACACACACCCTTGAAGCGCCTCGACGGTCGTCCCTGAGAATCTGTGACTTTCCGATGTTTTGAGAATCTCGAGGTAGGAAAGGAGCGTGCGAGAGAGACGGAACGAATGAATGAACGAGCGAACGAGTGAGGAAAAGTTGAATGGAAAATCACGCGTGATGCTCTTGACGATTCAACACGAAAAGTTATCGAAAGTCTGAGTCTCTCTCTCTCTCTCTCTCTCTCTCTCTCTCTCTCTCTCTCTCGGTCTCTTTTGGCTCACTCGCACACGCAGACACCTTCTGCACGACTCGCTCGCGCACCGTGTTGACACTGGAAATACCGTAAATTATATTTAGGCTCGTATCCATGGTTTTCGATCGTTATCGCGGCGAGGAGTGACGTAACGCGGAATTGCCCGGCGCGATCCGGTCGTTCGCGTAGCGAATAACAAGCGCGCGTAGTAGGACTGGAGCCGCGGATAGTATCGAGCCGTAATGTTTTATTCCCGTAGAAAGATCAGCCTCCGTCGCCTTTTTCAAATTGCATCCGGAGTAACGTATAGCTGTAGTAAAAGAAAGGCGAACCGATGTGCGCATGCGCGATGGATTTTCATCGGAGAATCCTGTCGACTGACTGTTCAGTCGATTCGCCATAAGATTTAGCCGGGAGGGACGATCGTTGCGCTATGGGCAGGGTCCCTGCATGATAATATGATAGCGCAAGCGATATAGGTACAGGGTAGAAGCGCAGATGCAACCGGCCAAGGCCTCCCTTGTATATCTCGCGTTTCTCGAGCAAACGACACGAGTATAAATTCAAATAGCTCTCTTTTACCTGGCGACTGTGTGGCGCATGCACGGATACCTCGGTCACATACTCGCGTATGGCTATTGCTGGCTATTGCTGGCTATTGCTCGGGCTATATGGAGAATGCCATGGCTACCTACGTGAAATGCGCATATCTATCTGCTCTCGATGTGATTCCGAGAACGGGAGGCCATTACCAGTGCTCGGCCGCGAGCGAGCAGCCACATACTGATATCTCAATACAAACCCTTAGTTTGAATCCCATTATAATACCGAAGCGACGGTGGTAACGTCGTATGCGGCGAATGCCATTCCAGTAGGGATACACGAGTCCACCCACTGAACGCCGGCACCGACGCCAGGACGCCAGGACGCCACGACGCCCGCGTCCCGCGCGGGTCTTACGACAAAGGGTTACGTGGGAAGCGACCGGTTAGCCGATCTCGTTCGATGCGTCGGAGACGCCCGCGCTTTTCCAATGGCGGCTTTTCTTTCCTTTTTCCTTCTCTTTCTCTTGCTCCCTTCAATATTTACGATTCACGTGTGTGGCCTACATAAAAACTCTTTAGAGCCTTTACACCGTTTTATCTTGCTTTATTCTTATGGGAGCGCTGTAGGTAGATACGGCCGAATGACTCTATCGGGAGGCCGGAGCAAGACACGTGGACACTCGCGATAAATGAATCGCCCGAGTTCACCTGGTCGAGCTCCGTCCAGTCGCTACGGCGGACGTTGGCTCACTCGTCGTCATTTGTTTTCACTCTGCTCGGCCGAAAACGTCGGCCCGTGGCTGACCTTAAGTCCGATTACGAAGAGGACTTCTCTACTTATGGTCAATTCTCGTTCTTTGGTTTATCCTTCTGTAAATAAATTGCGAGTGGGTCTCTCTCTCTCTTTTCTTTTTATTTTTTGCGTATCTCCTTTTTTCCCCGTCTTCTCCTGCACCCCGTGCATCGGCAATCTATGCTTAATCTTCCTCGTATTCTCCTTCGCGTATGCGCGCTACGGAGCCGCGACGTTCCACTGAATTATACATAAGTCAGGGAATAAAATATGCCGCGAACGTTACCGGCAAAAATAAAGCATAAAAGTAACGCCGCTGCTACGTGAACCGTCCCGCGCGCCCTGCGCTGCCCGGCTGCATGTGCTTACAGCTGTACACGAGTAACGCTATAAACGTAAACGGACGAGCATCAATAGTTAAATCCAGCAGGCGAGAGCTGGGCCGGCCGGTCGGTCTACCATACCGACGCGTGGGTTTATGTCCGTGCTAAAATATTCCTTTCTTTTCCCTTGTAAAATGTCAGGGAGTACGTGTCAATGGGCTTTTAATGTATTTTCCAAAAAACTGCCGCCACCGTACCCTGAAATCGCTTTGGTCCCTTCGCTGCTCTCGCACCTGCGCGGAGAGAGAGAGAGAGAGAGTCGAGGCCGTCGCAGTCCTGCCACGTCGTCACGTAGATTTCTAGCCGGAGTGAAAGACTTTGACATTTTCCATAGACAACGGACTCTCTAATGGCGACCACTTTGCCGCTTCCCGTATGTCGCGCCGCCGCGCGACGCGAGGCAACAAGTGGATTTATCGGCCGCCTTAAAAGCCAGTTAGCCGCTATACGTGGCGTTCGAGAAAATCTCGCGCCTCCTCGTGTGCTTGGCGATTGCGCGATGCTTTCTTTTATTCTTTCACTTGTCGAAGAAGAGTCGGATGGGCAATGTGGGCGACTATTCGGCTGTCGGTTTTGCGCGCCAACCTACCTATAATTATAGGCACGTCTAGTTGCCGTGCCTGTAGAGCAGTCAGACTGTGTGATTATCTTTGAAAAAAAGAAGTAAGTCATTTTTCCAAAATTTTTCTCTTTCAACAAAGTCATTGAAATTTCGCGAAACGCGTCCCTTCGGAAGGTGCTCGGTCGATGTAAACGTATTTTCGATTTTCGTAAGAGCATTCAGGCATCCAGTGTCTCGCTGAATCATCAATTTCATCATCGTCATCGACCAGTTCGTCCGTATTATGAGAATGACTGGACCTCGGGAATAACATTGACCATACCGCGACGCTAAAAGTATAAAATGAAGAAGAAAAAATGAAAATCAATTCAACGTAACATCTGTGTCGAGTGTCATGTGAATCTTGATTGGATGCGGTAATATATCAATGTATTCGTCATTCTCGTGCCGATTCTTAGTATTCTTCTGAGGACGTTTATACGTCGTGCAGCTTCCATCTTGCTGGAGAGTCATGATCTCTCAGTAACCTTATACCTGTATCTACGTGTGTATATATATGTATATGCTCTTGCTTGTTCTTACGATTTCTGCAAGAGTCTTCTCTCTCTCTCTCTCTCTCTCTCTCTCTCTCTCTCTCTCTCTCTCTCTCTCTCTCGGTCTCCACTCCGGCACAGCAGTCACTCTCGGTATCTCTCGTAAATAGAATCCAAGTGACTGTGTAACCTTCCCCACTTGTTTTCCAGCGGCGGGGAAGGGGCCTTCTTCAAGGACGGCCACGTCGGGTTTTCCAAATCGTGGTCCTGGTCCCACGTGGACTTCCTATCTGCGTCTTCGTCGCGAGCGCTGCGAGAGAACGGAACGAAGAGAGTCCAAGGAGTGACGGAAAAAAGCAAGAGAGAGAGAGAGAGAGAGAGAGAGAGAGATCGGTAAAAAAAAGGAGACGAGTGCGTGACGTATGACCCACGAAACACGATGCCATTCCGTAGGCAGTAAATATTCCGAAGGAAGGTTTAAAGGATGGAGAGAAAAAGAAATCGTTCCAGCCTCCCGTAGGTGTGCTGACGCGTTATGCTGGACCGTTTGAAATTCGTGGATAAAAAACAAAAGAGAGAGAGAGAGAGAGAGAGAGAGAGAGACTCCCTTCTCTCGTAAGTCTCATACGTACGTGCGCGTCTATGCGGAAGCTGACTGGTCCACGGAGGTGTGTCAGCAAACAAACGTTGAGAGAAAAAAAAAAGGAGAATTGGATCGCGAGCGTGGGAGGAGCGATGACGCGATAAGAGATCGTTACATGATAAGTGGGAGTCACGCACGTTCGGTACGCACTCGTTTTTTCTAGCCTCTTTTTTTTTTCTCGAGTTTCGCCTCCTCTACGAGCTGCTCACGCATACGACTTCAAGTTCAATGTTCCCATATATTAATAGATTGGTCTTTCCGTATTGTTTTCTTCTCGTATCTGGTCCAGATATTGATCTTCGCGCTTGGCTAAATATCGTCCAACCTACGGCGATCGGCTGCTTTGGGAGCCTGGACCGATCTGGACCGATCGGACCGGCATTCTTTTTACACGGGGGAACAGTGCTTTCCGATCCTGCCGCAGCGGCTGGCGCACTGGTCGCTTTCGGGCGACGTTCGGTAGCTGGTGCTTTTGGAAATTTGGCAAAAAAGGTAAAAAAAAAGTCATTAAAAGGAATATCGGCGATAAACAATCGGCGAGAAGTTAGGAGGAGTCCAAAAGTCTTACGAAACTAAAAAATGAAATTTACGCTCGAAATGATTAGCCAATAAAGTCAATCGATCCTCACCCAGCTCCGATCAGATTGATTTCGCATCCTCGTATCAACGTAGAAGAATCCTAACGTCAATTCACTGAAGAAACTTGCGCTTCGCTCGCGTATTCAGGCGCAGGTGCCGTTGTGGAAATCGAATGGCTTCGATTACGTAAGAGTCTTCAGGGTGCACCTTAGTGCCATCGGCACGGCCGAATACGTAATAGGAGCCAAAGAAGCAAAATAAGCGGCAGACAAGCAAACAGGATCGTGGGCGCGGGACTATTAATAGCCCAGGATCCAATACAGAGATCTCGGCTACGGGATTCTACATAATAGGCGCTATGACTATTAATAAAGTACAGCAGAAGATTGGAAATACCAAGGAGCGGCGAGTCGGTCGGATCAGCCCCGTAGCTTCCGATTTGCGCCTAGACGATGCAAAGAGACAACAGGAGATCTGACTGGTCGGCGCGGGGAGCTGCAGGCTGGGCCGACGTCTCCTCGCACTCTCCTGTCTCTCTCCACTCTTTCCGTCCTTCCTTCGAACGGCCTTTCTCACTTTTTCGGCAATTCGAATTTCACGGACTCCGGCCTACAAGCATTTGATAACAGCGCGCCGGCAGCCGGCGCCGCGTCCCTCCCTTTGCTGCGGACAAAGGCCTCCGGTGGCTCGTAACTGGCGGTCGTAACTAAGCCCCTCGGTGTTGGCTGCCCTGTGACGCGGTGTGACGCGCTGTGATGCACCGGGCGCATTACGGGCCAGCGTTATGCCCCCATTATGCGGTATTACGTTACTATTTACGCTATCGCAACTGCCTATTTATTTGTCTTGCTCGTCTTCCATCCACTGGATGCGGCCTGCCAGGGCCGTGCCAGGATCTTTTTTCGCGGGCGACTCGCCGCTAATGGCATTGTTTATGAAACAATAAAGCTGCGCGGCTATCGGGGCCTGATCTTCCGTCTCCGTTTTCCTCCTTCGAGCAGTCCTCTCCCCTCTCTCTCTCTCTCTCTCTCTCTCTCTCTATTTGCGCAGCGACTATTCCTAGCTGCTGCTGGGAGACATTACGTGCCTTTTCTGCGAAAAAGTACATCCTTCTTGAGCTAGAGTAGATTCTGACTCCTAAGCAGGGGAGGTCAGCAGGGGCGCCAGATCCTGCCCTGAAGATCGAGTTCCGTGATCGAGTAGTTTAGACTTTGAAGAATTATCGATCGATCGGGACCGATCGATTGTTTACGAACAGGGAGGGAATCCCTTGTGAGAATAATGACGTAAGGCAGATTCATTCATGAACCGCGGAACGACGCTGCTCGAGGGTCGCGTTGCGTAACGCGCCTTACGCACAGTTAAAAAGACGTCTCTACGCAATGGAAACGGCAAAGCGTCTCCATTCTTGGTAATATCCATTTGACGCAATAATTTATCTTTCTTGGATTTATTTTGATCCGGTGAATACCTACGCTGGGAATTGCTTCGTACACGTGGGAGGACCAAAGGAAAAGAGAAAATAAAACTCTGAGAGAGAGAGAGAGAGAGAGCGAGGAGAGTCGGCCGTTCGGCCGCTAGTCAGCCAGCCGATCGTCAGCCGATCGTCAGCCGATCATAGAAACGGCTGGCTACGCGCAAACGCGTTAAATCCTCAGGAGGATCGGAGCACCCGCGGTAACGAGAGTCCTTGCGTCGTACGTGTCGTTCTCCATTCATTCATAAAGTCCTTACGCGTCCAGGGGATTGCGACCAGTGCGCCGCTTTATCTTTAGTAGAAGTTACGACGTGAGGGAATCGTGCTATGGGCCTATACATGCCTCATTATAACGCATTACGGTAATACGTAAATGCACCGTAGCACGTGCAGTACGTGCACAGGATACGTGACATGATTCTAAGGACCCCTGTTTCGAGGCTGCTCCTCATCTTTCGCGTTACGAGTAGCGACAATGCAGCGCGTCGCGGTACCCGCGAAGGTCCCTTCGCACAGTGAAACGAGGGAAAGGATGAAAAAGAGGCACGTTCAAGAGGACCATTCTCTACTCCTCTTTCACTTATGAGCGCACGCAGGCCGCTACGACGGTCCTGAGGATCCTGAGGATCCTGAGGATCCTGAGGGGGGATCCCGGCGCAAACGACTATATTCTCGAGGATCGAGAACCGAAGCCGAGTCCATAGCTGAGCCCACGCTGGAAAATGAGAAAGGCCGGTAAATACGCTGGCGAATGAGCGTCCCGCAATGAAGTCGCGCGTTACGATTATTATCCTTATGACTCCACCGGAGCCTTTTCTCGTGGCCTATCGGTCCCAGGATCTCGGCGTCGGGGCCACCCAATGTGGATGGCACCTAGGGTTACCCAGCACGCAACGTCGTCACTCTGCACACCTTCAGAACACGAATGCACGCAGCATCCTAGAGGATTCGTATAGGATCTTTTTGCGAAACGACGAGGCCTGGTCCTCCTCGCTTCCTCCTAGGAAGTGATCTGGACCCACTAGGAAGTCAATCGGGTCTCACCTCAGGGCTGCGTACCATTAGTCACGTGGCCGACGCGAAGCACGTAGCTTCGTCGCTACGTAGGACTGCTGTACCCCAAGGCGAACGTCACGGAAAGGCAGGAGTCGCGGAACAAAGAGTCAACGCCGATTCTCGATGTGTGTGGGGGGGGAGGTGGGTTCGCCACAAAGACCAAGTGAGAGGAGTCGACGTCGAAGGACTCGCGTGCGAGAAGAATCGACGGATACCAGAAAAGGGAAGCTAACCTAACCTGACTTCGAGGAGGATAGAAAGAGTACGTTCGGGAGACGTGGGGGGCGGCGAAGGAGATAAAAAAGAGAGAGAGAGAAAAAATGGTAGACCGGCCGAATAAAAAAATGCAGAGTGAGCCGTTCGATCGGCTGGCACGAAGTGAGTCTCGGAAAGTGAACTGATGTGGTCGCCGGCGGCCGTTGCTGTTTCGCTTAACGTTGACGCGCGACCCGATCGATCGGCTCGATCCTGAAACTGGAGGAGACGCACCGCGTCCTTCTCCTCCTTTCGAGGACGAAGGAGGCCAGTCAGGTTATCCTCTTACAATTAGACGGGACGCAACTGTCATGGCGCCTACACGTGACTACGGGACTACGGGACCGCGGCACTAGGACGATACGTCAGACACGAGTGTCGCTGTTCTTCTCCTCGCGAGCGTTGAATCACAAGCGCGGCAATTCTTTATTGCGCTCGGACGCCGGTGCAGCTTTTTTTTCTTCTTCTTTTCTTCCCTTGTGATTTGTGACAGTTTTCTTTTTAACTTTCCCTTATCACTCTGCGATACTACGTGCGAGAGTGAAGTGGCAACTGTGATTCTTCTTTGTATTCATATAAATTACAGTGACAAGTTGGTAATTGATTGGTCGTGAAACCCGTGAAAAATAAGTGACAGCTGTGCACGCACTTGTGTATTTGCTTCTATGTTTACCAAAATCTACGCTCGTCACGTGTACATAGACGCTCAGTGTGAGAGATGCGTCCAGCCGATCCTGTCGAGGAGAAGGACCTTTACCGATATTTTGGTGTGTAAATCTTTGAACTATTAATTTCCTCCCTTAGCTTCAAAAGAGCCACGTGACACTTTCGTTGTTCTGCAAGTCTTGTAGGTGTACGTATTTGTTATTTTGGAAATTGACGCAAGTAGGAATTTCCAGAGACTTGGGTTTTTGTTTTTCACTTTGCTCCTACCGATTAGCGCAGTATCGTTAAGGCACGCGAAACAAAAAAAAAGAGACAAAAAAGCGTATCAACCCCTGAGACACGAATAGGCACACGATAATAATAACATTAACCGTACTATCGCGAACTGAGATAAGCGTCGATACAGAATTCCAAAGCAAGAGAGAGAGAGAGAGAGAGAGAGAGAGAGAGAGAGAGAGAGAGTTGCTGCTCAAGTCGATTCGATCGGCCATTCCCACAGCGATCTTTGAGAGGCAATCGAAAAGCAGCTGTGACTAATCCGACCTCGTGACCCTGACCTCCTCCTTCGGGAGATACTTGCGAATACGTGAGATAATGTCACGCGTGCTACGTTCGATGCCGAATGACCTACGTCATTCGCAGCGTCACGTACGCGGTGCCAAGGAAATCCCGGGCGCGAGGGACGAGGGGCCGAGGGGCGAAGATAAAAAAGGGTTTCGTCCAGGAGTCGGAGGCTTAGCGCGCAACGGAATGGAGAGAGAAGTAATAAACGTGCTACGGAGAGACGAGGAAGCAGCCTGCAAGGAGGTGCACGTGGAAGGAGGCTGCGCACGTGCCAAGGGGAAGAGGAGCGTGAGTCGAGAAAAAGGAGAGAAAGGGGGGAAGTCAGCGTCGGGAATGTCAATGACAAAAGGAATCGGAAGGAATCGGCTGGGGGAGAGAGGGGTGTGGTGGAGGAGCGACGCAGAGAGACGGGCGCGCGTATTTCGCACGTGCCACGTGGGTCCCAGTGAAAACGGGAAGCGCAATCCGTGACGCAATGGGATTAGAAAGGATCGACGGGAGATCTTGACGTCATTGGTGCTTCGGGGCAAAACGTGGCGAAGGAGGAACCGCGCCAGGTCGTCACCGACCAGGCGGCTGGCACCGCCTGGTGTGGCCGCCGCGTCGGTGCCCGAGTCGCCTGCGTGACTTTTGGCGTCCGCGTGACGTGCCCGGGAGGGACGCGGGAAGAAACAGGCGCGCGGAAACCCAATGGCTGTTTCGATAGCTCAGACTCTCATTGCTGCTGCTGCGTCGCCGGAATCTCACGGAGTCATAGTCGCACAGTCCCGCAGCGATGGTCCTTGAACCTTATCCTTTTTTTCACAGGTCGACGAACCGCCGCACCGCAGCACCGCGCCTCACTCACTCGCACACGTTCTAACCTCCTTGCTCGCCTCTCTTCGAAGGGGCCATTTTGCTGCGGTCTAGTTTAGGCGTGGCAACTATTCGCCCCCCACTGCTCCTCCGTCCTCGCCTTTCCTTCTCCCCTCGTCCCTTCCTCTTTCTTTTTCCCTCTTGCTCTCCGCGACTCCGCTGTCCTTTTTCTCTCTTTCTTCGACTGTTTCTCGTTAACGGAAGCGATGCCGATCGTCGCGGCCGATTCGGCACAGCCAATTTATTAAGGTGGCAACGTTTTGTGGAGACGAGGCAGAAAAAAGGGAGAGAGAAGAAAACCCTGAGAAATCCTTTCGCTTGCGTTTTGATTTTCATGCTCCTTTTTTTTCCCTCTTCTCTCGATCCTCGTCACGCAATGAGAACGTCGGCCGATTTTTCTTATTCGAATAACATGAAATCTTCAATCGCCTGTTCTCCTATACCCTGTCGCTCACTTCTGTCGAATTCACTGGACTGCTGGAATTTCAGTCTCCACTCTTCTCCGTGGCTCTATCCATTTTGCGATTCCGTTATTTCGCAATCGGCCGGCACCGTTATTAACGTCCTTCTTATCATCGAGAGGGAACTGCAGTAACACAGATTGTCTTTATCGTGGTTCGCGCGATCCAGAGTTCAAGCATTCTTCAAAAAAAGCTTCAGTTTCTTTCGCTCAACGGGACGGGGGGGGGGAGGGGGGAGTACAGTCTCGTTATCTGTTGCCAACGTCGAATTCTTCGAGGCGTCTGGAAAGTATTGAAATTCGTTAACGTGGACGACTTTTAATATTCAAAGTGTCTACCGATAAAAGAATCCCCTTATCGTTAAAGACCTCTTGACACTCGCGATAAGATCGATCTCAGCGCATCTCTTGTCTCTTTCTGTCCCTTTGCTCGAGCAAGCGACACGTAACCTCTTTCGAAACAGGGCTGTGTCTTAATGATATCGACAGAACCGATAGGACCCCGATGCGGCATTGTCCTAGGAAGAGTCGACGCATCTTTGAATTTTCAAGGCCGTCGGGCAACCGCGACGTCTCTGCGAACGATTTGCCGTCTCGGAAGATCGATCGGTAACAAACGTTTCGAGTCGGACGGAGCAATAATTCGGAGCGTAGTTGCGTCGCCCGTAAAGGAAATGTCAAGTTTTTGGCAATTTTTCGTGACATAAAAATTGAGGAGATTGTTAAAATCGACGAATGAAATACGAAAGGACACGAGGAGTTGGGTTAGGTTCTACGGGCTTTAAATTGGATCTCGTTTAATTTCCGTTTGCTTCTCCTTTCCTTCCTTCCTTCTTCTGTTATTCCTCATTCTTGGCTCGCGCCGACTACCAGCAGCCGCGTATTTAATCTTCCTACGTTGTGCGTTTACGTAAACGTAGTATGTGGAACGCAGAAGGCCAACACGTCCTCCGCGAGATAGTTACACGGAGAGTAACGAGAGCGGCGTGACTCGAGCCTTAACGGTCATTCACGATTTCGGAATCGGCTCTCTGGGTTCGTGCGCTCCTTCCTTTTTCTGCCTTCCGTGCCTCAACGAGCCTCTCGAATATTTCATCCTTCCTGACTTCCTCCTCGTCTATGTCTCTCCGGCCTCTCCAGCCTCTCCGACCCTTATACCTTGACGCTTATCGCTCGCTCGAGGCTCCGCCGCAGCTATGAACTAGCAAAGGCGCGAGAATGGATTTCGCGGGGGATCAATTCCGTGAAACTCTATAGCGGCGTCGGGACGGTGGGCGTAATATATTCGCGTAATAATTCTGCGCCAGTCTCCTCTTCCTCCTGACCCACCACCCTCTTGTCCCTCCCTCCTCTACTTAACCTTCCCCTTACTCCATTTTTTGGCCAAAATGCTGGACAGAACGCGAAGACGTTCTGTGGTATTTTCGGGAGTTTACAATTCACTCGACTTATTCGCTCCGGCACGCGCGCTGCTGGCTGCCGTGCGAGTCCGGCGAAACGTCAGACTATTTTTAAGTAATTGCCAAAAGTCTCGGCGATCACGATGGAAAATTATTTTTCCCCGCGAATCCGTATTTTTATTCCGAGTGAAAGTACAACGTCAGGCATTCGAGTTGCCTGAACTTTTTATGAGGTATTTGTGAACGCACGAAATTCCGATGCTTCGAGGCGGAACAGTACCAAGTGTTTCGTTACAGGAAACACGTGTCAACAGAAAGGCGTAACAGGATGGGACTGAGTGAGATCGGTGACGTAAAGCTACATAAGAAGCCGAAAGCCAGAAACCTGAGACAGAGAGGAGAACGAAAGTGGATAAGTGGCTGATTACTCGAGAGAAATTATACGTCCGAATTGAATATTCGAATGTTCGCTGATTTTTAATATTTTCCTTGTTCAATTTATTCGCCAGAAATTCCCCGTGCGAATTCCACGAGAACAAATAGGTTCGCTCTCGTTCCGCCTTTCCCGCCGTCTCTCTCGCTCTCTTTCTTTTTCTTCTTTTCACAAGAGCAAACGAGAAAGAGACGCAAGAGGCGCAGGAGTCGAGCAGGATCGGTTCGTTCGCTGAAGCAGCGACCATTGCCGTTCCGTGTGTGCTTGCGTCGGCAGAGCCGCGTCCCTACAGGACACGGACGGGCACGAGAGAGTTCCAGAGTGGTGGTGCCTGTGGTGGTACCTGTGGTGGTGTAATCGTTTATTCCGCGTCGACCTTTGCAGGGCACTACGTCAAGATGTCAGACGCGACCCCGCCTGGCTAAGGGAAGAGATGCACTGGGAACGCTGTAATGGGCTTACAAAGCGTAACAAACTGATGCGAGGTCAAACACACGACGGGCAATAAACACACGGCAAGATAAATGGCCCTTGGATACCCGAGGGAAAGTGTTTTCGCGCTTATGAAACCCCTAGGACTTGCGGGAGATGGCGCTGCTGTCTGTCGGGTAGGACCTGGATGGGCAAACAGTAAAGCCAGCAACAGCCTGAGCAGGAACGGCGACGCGTCCAATGGGGTCATTTATCGTTGGGACAGTTCGCCGCGTCAGGTCGCGTCAGTTCGCGCTGTCGCGCGGTTTATAATCTTTATAACCTGCCTGCCGAGTCCCAACGTGACCCGTAAACCGGGACCCCTGATCTTTCGGGACCCTCGCCTACTTCGAGACGTGCCTTAAGAGACAGAAACGAGCTGCAGCGTCTTGCACGAGCGAATCGATCCGTTGCAGATGATTCATTATTTTATCCCAGCTCAGTTTATTCTCCGTATTCCTATCGTTACACGGTTCTAGGCGCTATGCTGTATTTCACTCTGGTATATGCTACTCTGCGGGCTATTATATTATATTATAATGGCGGTCTAGTCGAAGTCTGATCCACTTTATTCGCTGCGCTGCTCGGTTCTCGAAGGTTCCGTAAGGTTCAATCCTTTTGCTTCTCCTTGTAGATGCCACAGACGGTACCCTCGGCAGCCGGCTTCTCGCCGTCATTCGACTACAGCACCTTTCAATTCGATCTCTCGCTCCTGCCGGATGATTACAACTGCCAGAACGCGGAAGAGTGCAACAACAACAACAACAACAACAACAACCTGAAGCCACCGCAGATCAAGCAGGAAGCTTGTTCGCCAAGACCCGCCTCGCCCACTACCTACCCCAGTCCACCCTATCCTGGACTTGGGGGCGAGCTGTCGCCGAATTACTCGAGAGACACGTCCCCGGGTTACCCGACGAGTCCTTACTACGTGCCCCAGAGTCCTCAGAGCGCACAGTTCTACCCTACGAGTCCTGAGCCCTCGAAGCAGCCCGTCAAGCGCGAAAAGAGCCTCGACCTGCTCGCCATCCTGCAGGAATCCAGGTAAGCCTCTTCAGGGAGTCTGCGTAATTCTCTCGAAATTAGTATAAACGCGTTCGTCCAATTAATTCCAAGCGCTCCTTTTGACTTGCAGACTCCTGGCCGAGAGCCTAGGGTACAAGGAGGATTCCACCGACTGTACAGTCCCGTGTACGCCACCCAGGACCGAAGAGGACATCTACAATACCCTGGACAGTGATTTCTTCGCCAAGAAGGAGGACTCTGATCCTCTTCTGAAGGAGATCCTCTTCAAGGAGGAACCACTCTCGTCCAGCTCCTCGTCGCCGGCGCCAGGATCCCAAGGATCGCCCGAGTACGAGAGTTCGCCGTTGCGCGACCTCCTCTACAAGGGCACCAATCATCACACCAAGGGTGGGAGCCTGGCGGAGGAGAGTCTCAAGATCGGCACTCTGAAGGTGGAACTTCAGGACGATCCGAACGAAGGAAAAATCGGGAATCCTCTTCAACGAGAGGAGGATCTCTTCAAGGACGGCCAGAAGAGTGATCACCAGCTGCTTCGGGAGGTCCTGAGGGACACCAGCTTCCAGAGAAAGTACAATCTGCGTCCCGTGGACCTGGGGGGCGTTGGTACTGGGTACGTCGAGGACATGGAGGGTAGCGAGTGCGTCGGCGACCTCGCCAGGGAGCAGATAGAGCCCGTCCTCAGTCTAGCCATTCAGCAGCTCCAGAAGGACTTCGACAACACCTGCGTGGCCCTGGGCATCCATCCTGGTGAGTAAGAGGAATCATCCAAGTGCTTCAGGACGCCGATGTCTTAATTTGCGAAATTCCCCCGTGGTCCATTCGGGTCTGGCTCCGAACCGAGCTACCTTGCCCGGGGAGTGGGGCAGGGAGCGTGTGGGTCGGTGGGACCGGTTCCCTCTATTGGTCTAAGCCATGACGTCATACTCGGAATAAGTTACGGCACTAATGCCTCTCTCCTCTCGTCGGGGTTATGAAACTCTCGGTGACTGACGAAGGTCGTCATGGTTTTCGGCCACTTAGCGCCTCCTGCCAGATGGGCCAAAACAAGTTATAGCCCTTCGTCTCCGTTGGCTTCGTCCGCGCCACCTTCCGAGTCTCCTGCGTTTTGTCGATTTTACAACCGCTTCTTTTTTCTCTCTCTCTCTCTCCCTCCCCCTCCCGCTACCCCTTCGCCCCCTTTGCCCCTCCGTCCCTTTGTCTTTGTCCCTCTCTCACCTAACGCCATTCTCTTCGCTAACCGCCGACCAGGCTCAGCCTCGCGGATCTAGATCGGCAATCAGCAAAAGCACTCGCTCGCGTTATGTCACCGTAAGGGTGCGTCCACAAAGCCGATTGAGCACCAGGATGATCCTCTCGTTACAGAACCGCGCCGCTGGAGTGCGGCCGACGTTGCAGCTTGGGTGCAATGGGCAAGGAGACAACTGCAGCTGCCTTCGGTGCCACTGGAGAGCTTCAACATAGACGGCGCCACCCTGGCCTCGCTCACCGAGGAGGAATTTTGCCAGAGAGCTCCCCAGGTGAGTCCTTCATCCTAATTCCAGTGGCGCCAGGCGCATCGTGTACCGCTACCTTCGAGCGGGTACCGTTATACCGCGAGAGTCCCTCGTCTTTTCGTCATTTGGTTCTTTCTTTCTTTTTTCCCCTCTCATTTCTTATTCCTTTCATTCGTTTCATCTCGCCTCCGTGAAATTCCTTGGTGAAACGCGCGAGAGCGCTCCGTTAATAAATTGGGTGGGACGCGGGGATTCCTATTGGTCGCTGCTCGCTCGGGTGAAAGTGAATTTCCGGGAAATATTATTGCGCAGGATTTCTTCCTGGTAACGATCAGAATTCATTGGCGCCCAGCCGGAACCTTCGGTGCACCAGGAGAAAGACTGCGTGCCCGAAGAACCTCAGGATTTCTCATGCCTCCGTGGTCTCGGTAATTCAAGACTTTGATTCTTTGATTATAGACCCCCTGTAATCGAATTTCACGTGAACTTACTTCTGCGCTTCCATGATTTTTCGCGATTCCCATGATGCCCGTGACGCGCATGCGCGCTCAGTCTTTTCGGTAATGTCGCTATTAATTATTAAGAGGCTGTCTTGACCCAGAATGCGTGAGCAGCAGCCTCGAACTTGCGGCAACGGTACACCCGAGTCGGGCGGAGCACGTTTCGGAGTTTTACGTACACCCGGTGCATGCAGCTACCGACTGTCTTCGCACACGCTGAACTACAATTTAGCTAGCTTGTCGCGCCGGTGTCCTGCTTGAATAATGTAAAGGCACGTCGATACTGTGCCACGTTATCGGTATTCGGTTGCTGGTCACTTTCTCGATTTCGAATCGGCGGACCGTCCAGGAATCTGGAAATTGCTATACCCAGCTTTGCTTTCTGTCGACTTTGTCTTAAGGCTGAAATATCTCGTTTTACTAACGTCATTACCGAAGATCGTAAAGACGTCGCGTCGTTATGCTTCCTCCATCCATTTCCACGGGAGAAGGTTGAATTCCGCCGTCGGAATTCTCGAGGACGAAGTACCGCAGTCTCGCGGCTCCAGTAGTACGTCAGTCAACGTAAAGAGATACAAGAAAGAAAGGAAAAAAAAAGTCTTCTAGCTGTGTATAGAGGCGAGAACGTGAACGAGCATTCCAACGTTAAGTAACCATTTGCCAGGAATTCGGATGGCGCGCGAGAGAGAGAGAGAGAGACGTACTTGGACAGAGTAGAAAATGATTTTGGAGTCTCAAGGTCGGCCGAGCCATTCGCATCTTTTAGTCTCGCGCAACTCCAATGAAGAAGCAATTCGTTGAGCTCCCGCGTACGATTCCAGCCGGGCGCGAGTCAGACTGGAAAAGGAAAGAGACGCGAAAAGGGGTTGAGCGTGAGGGGAGAAGGATACAGGATCCCCGGATAAATTTCGCAAAGGAGAAATACCTGAGGCGGATCGTAGCTGTTGGAATTGACCGATCTTTCGTCACAAGTGCCGCGCATTACTCAGCGCGCGTCCGAGCTAAGACACACACACGTGCGCCACGCGGCGTTGTTTCAGTTAGATTTCGAAAGATCAATGCACGAGTCCTGAATCACGGGAGCGTGGAGCGCAGCGCGCGCCTCACGATATAAAAGACTGCATAACTGCATCTAAGGTGCGTTCCCATCGTTCACAGCGACACGTAGCCCGTCTAGCGCGCCGTCCCCCCGAAGCCTCTCTCTCATTGGCCCTTGCCGCTGTAGCGCGAGGGGCGATTGGCCCGCCCTCGGCGGATCTCTCCCGCACCTCTCCGAAAAGTAGGTCACTGCGCCTATTGCGTTGCCGCTTTCTCTTTGCGAGCGCGACTCCCGACTCGACTCGATTCCGATCACGGGAAGAATTCTAACGCTTACGTGTCGCCGCACGGCCACACAAGCGACAGAATCGCATCCAGCAACGCACACCTGCCTAACCCGAGTCTTTCGCTCTGCGACTTCTAGCCTCCTACAGACGGACGTCGAGTCTCCTTTGTATTTAAGCCAAAGTGCAGGCTCGGCAGTGGCTGCTGCTGACGTGTCTTACGCAATCGACCTAAGAAGATCTCCTTGACGTTCTCTCTACAGGGTGCCTCTTTTTCTTTGGTTTCAGTGCGGAAGCATGCTGCACGCGCAGCTTGAGATTTGGAAGGCTGCCGTGGAGGAGTCACCCAGGAACACTCTGGCAGCCTCCTGGAGTCCCCCGGGTGTCGTCAACGCGGCCCCCGGCAACGCAACCGGCGGCTCGGCCTCCTCCGCCTCCCCCTCGTCCCTGGGAAATACGAGCAGCAATACGAAGGGCGGCTGCGCTATGGATTATTCCGACGGTAAGAGTCCCGCGGGAGGTCGGACCAGGACGAGTCATCCTCACGAGGATACTCAGCCGGAGATCACTCTGGATATTGCAGAAGAGGACGAGGACGCAGCGGTTGCGCAACAGGGCAGCGTCTCCGCTGGGGGGAAGATGCGTAACGGCGGCTCCCACATTCATCTCTGGCAATTCCTGAAGGAACTCCTGCAGAGTCCCGGTCTCCACGGATCCTGCATCCGCTGGCTGGACCGCAGCAAGGGCGTCTTCAAGATAGAGGACTCGGTGCGGGTCGCCCGACTCTGGGGCAAGAGGAAGAATCGGCCGGCCATGAACTACGACAAGCTCAGCCGCAGCATCCGGCAGTATTACAAGAAGGGCATCATGAAGAAGACCGAACGCAGCCAGAGATTAGTCTATCAGTTCTGCCACCCGTACTGCCTCTAGGTGAGTAAGGCGTCGCCGTCGACGCCGACGTCGTCCACTCTCATCGCGCGATCCTGACGCTCGACCCGCCGCGTAGCGGTAACCGTCGAGTGATAATGCGAATTGTGATCGTGCGATCGAGAGGAAGGAAAATGGGGCTTCCGTATTTTTTCCAAAAATTGAAAAAATCGACCGCGAACCATTGGCGAGAGTGTGTGCTAGCGTGTGTGAGAATGCCTGGACGAGTGAATCCTAAGGATACGAGAGATACGAGTAACTGTCGAAGCGGAAGTCCTAGGTAAATTGCGCGTCAATCGCGGAAGTCGCTCGTCCACATGGAGACAATCCAAGATTAATGAAAATCCACCGAGTTTTCGTTATTTCGAAAATAATGCTAAACGACGGTTGGGTACCCTCGAGTACGCCTATTTGGGCGGTAAATTATTTAGCCTATACGTTTTCGTTAATTGATTAACATATATATATATATATATGTATATACATATATACATATACATATATTATTTCGTATATGTATTAATTTTTTTTTCGTTTTCAACTAATCCTTCGACGCATCCCCATTGAACGCGGTGTTTTCTAAAGGACACTCGACTAATTGATATCATCGACAAACGAACACGTACTAATCAGAGTAATCGACATGTAGAACTTAAGCGCGTCGCTCTCGCTCGACCTTAAGGCGAAGGAGCGACGAGAAAGGTTCGATCCCTTTTGGTAAGGTCTCGTTTAATCGTTAAAAGAGCGGGAGGTACGTCCCGCCATGTTTTGTTTTTTGATAATGGTTCACTTTCCAACTGTTCTTCAGAGACGCGATGACGAATCGATACGAAAAGGAAAGAAGAAAAAAAAGGAAATAATGAAAAATAAGCCTCTTCTTATAATTGCTTGCTGATCGCCTCCGCGAGCTTCGCCATTGTGTTTCCGGCGGTCTTAGCGCGCGGAACGTTTTCGCTGCTGCTTGATCGACGGCGCCACTTTCCAATTACGCGGGCACGAATTTGATCCTTTTTAAGGATCATTCACCGAGCAATCGAGAAACGTACAGTGCCTTGCGGATTTCAGAGTGATCCAAGAAATTTGAAAAACTTTCAAGTGCCTTTTTTATACGTCGCGTGAGAAAAAAAATATTTTCTTTTTTTTTTCCCACCCAAAAACGCGACTTTGCTTCGGTCGTTGGAAAGATGGCGGACTTTGGCAAGAAGCGAACAGTGCGGTTGCGATCGGTGATTTCGGTCCCATATATCTATGATATATTACATGTTGTATGTTCCATGAACGACTAGTATCTAAGCTATACTTAAGATATAAGCAAGGCTCACGTGGGCCTCTTGTAACCTTTTTATTTCTTCCTCTGTTCTCTTCCTCTTAAGGTACCTTTAATAACGTGCATGCATATCTTAAGCCCGAGGACACGTCCATCGCATTGACACTGGGCATGCTGATTGAGGTATCGCCCGATCAATGGGCGGACGAGCCCTTTTAATTAGGTACACCTAACTATAGTTATAGCACGTCGTTATTCGTTGCGTTAGAATTAAATTAATTTCAATCCAATTACGAATTATAAATTACGAATCCTCTCGGCTCAAGTAACTCTAAGCGATTTTTATTATTATTGTCGTCCAAGAAAGAGTCTTCGGATTCTTGTATTTCTTAATTTATCTTATTACTGTTATCTTCGAAATCCATTAACACCCTTCTCGGTCATGCTGTTACTTTGTTTTCTTTTTCTCGATTACGATTCTTCAATTGCTCTGTATATAACTGGCATTACGCTGTAACCGTATCTATATTTATTGCGTCCAAGACGAAATCTTCGTTTAATCGTCACCTGAGGGTAGCCCTTAAAGGTGTCATTCTGTCAAGTGCAAAAGGTACATCAGATTGAAAAGTCTAGACATCGACGATTTTGACGAAGAAAAATAATGAAAAAGCAAGTAATATTTGTTTTGCAAATTCGATCAAGCTTCTCTTGATTTTTCACGCTACAACTATTATTTTCTCTTAATTCTTTAATTAGACAGTATACACAGAATTCCTACATGGAATCGCAAGCAATAAGGTATAGTAAGTTCCAAAACATGGTACATAACGTGACACGTACAGAGCGCGTTATTATTGTCCACCCTATATGATAATTTTAATAAACTATAGCTCGTGCCTCGCTATGAATATACGTACACGAGTGCTGTATAGAAAGATTATTAAAATATATATATATATATATATATATTGTCCCACGAGAAGGACAGAAACAGTACTTAGAGCGTACATGGAAGGGAAGGAAGGTGGGAAGGGTCAAAAGGAAGTCCATCCCAGCGAATCGAGTAATGAAAAGAAAAATGTCCCACGAGAAGGACAGAAACAGTCGTGCCTCGCTATGAATATACGTACACGAGTGCTGTATAGAAAGATTATTAAAATATATATATATATATATATATATTGTCCCACGAGAAGGACAGAAACAGTACTTAGAGCGTACATGGAAGGGAAGGAAGGTGGGAAGGGTCAAAAGGAAGTCCATCCCAGCGAATCGAGTAATGAAAAGAAAAAAAAGGAAGAAAAAAACGAACAGTCGGAATTCGCGCCAAGGAATGAGCTCTTCTTGGCGCGACTTCCGGCAGCGTTTGAAAAAATATTAAAAATGAAAAAAGAACCTCCAGGTTGTACATAGAAATAATATAGGCGAAGAAAGATACGAGCCACCTGGGGTAGGCACTAGGCACTATACGCGCTACCCGAACGAACGTGCGTGCCTGGCGACACGCACGCGGGCTAATTGACTCATTTAAATTATGTAGACGTTACGACCATGAGGAGGGACGCTATCGGCCGAGAGATTTTACCTAATATTCATTATTAATAATGAATGAGCCGCGGCTGGAGATTATATATTGTTTTCTTTTTGTTTATTTTATTTCTACTTAATAAAAAGTTTAATGTTAGGAAAAATATTACATATGTATATGTATACACGCGTATGTCATAATTGAGATTATATATATATATATATTTATAGATATATATATTTTATTATGCGAATATTAATATTGTCATGATGATGTTTAATAATTATATATTATATTATTATATTGTATTATTGTACTGTCGCTTTATTATTATTCGTTGATTATATACATGTTTCCCATGAATGCGTGCGCGATCGGCACGACACCTCTTACACGAACAAGCTGGAGGATCACGTGCGCGGATCTTGTTTACTTTTTTCTAAATTTTCCCGTAACAGATGTTTTGTGCTTTTGCGTCACACGAGTCTGGTCAGAGTGAAAGTCATTGAGACCTCGTCCGGTGAAAGTTCTTAATTCCATTGATTCATCGTTTCGTGTCGCGTGATTCACTGCAAGAGTTAAGTCGCTTTTGTCGCCAGCGGTTTTTTCCAATTTTTCTCTCTTTTGTTTTCACTCGCCAACGGCCTTCCCTCTGTCTTTAATTTTTCGTTCCTTCGCGGTTTTTCATTCGGTCGGCAGCTAATTATGATTTTCTTTTTAAAAATGCACAAACTTCGTTTGTCTACTTTTTATGAACTTTTTATGATAATCATCGTCATCCTCCTCGAGGCACGAAACGTTTGGATTTTGCCACAGAGGCCCGCAGAGCTACGCCCGCAGTCAGCTGCAGGCTTGCCGTGTTGTCTAGTAAAAACAAAAGGGAGGAAATAGAATAGAGAGTACGGAGTTAAAATAAAAAGTGCACGGAGTCCGCCATAAAGATGTATATCGGTTTCGTATAGGTTGGCGTGGGTAACGGCGGCCAAGAGGGTCGCGACCAGTGGGCGTCCCTTTAGTGATTTACGAGGATTTAATCGCACAATTAATCTAACACCTTGTTGTAACAACACCTCGCCACGGAGCAGTCATGCCAGGAAAGTTCGCGAGGCTGTAGAGACGAGCAACGGATCCGCCGCTTCGTACCACGTTGATTCAGGGATCGGCCATTACGGAAATCCTATCGAAATTACCCGACATTACTTACGACTTGGTTCACCCTTAGAGGGACGGAAGACAATAGGTTGGAAAATCGGCTCAATATCTTTTTAACGTAACTTATCGACCATTGACGCGTCTATGAATTTCTGCCATGAAAGCTAAAAGATCATGTCCTAAAATACGTCAGCCCTCCAGAGGCTAATGGAACCGAGGAAAGAACGAATGTTCGGTGTCCTTTGAGATGGTGAGATGAAGAAAAAAAAATAGGGGTATATAGCAAAAAGCACTGAGACGGGTCTCAGGCGTTACCTCGGTGAAGCATAGAGGTGAGATGATTTCGTCGAGCCGCGCAGCATCCGCCAGGAGATTCTGAGTTGGCTTGGATTAGATGATTGTCTTTGGAAACTGGGGAGGGAGGTGGACGAAGGTGAGAGGATCACCCCCACATGGTAAGGTTTGTGCGCGTGCGAGTCTCTTGCCCGAACCAAGGACAACAACATTCTCCGTAAAACTAATTGCCAGGTAAATATATCTATACCGTAGAGAATTTATTACGAGTCGCGTTGGACTCTCGTGCACCGACTTGCTGTAATTTATGCTTTCATTACGGACTAGGAGAGATTCGTCGTAGAGTAAAGCGGCGAGTTGGACTTTTTTTAGACTGAGTTGTTTTCAACGCGACCCACCGTCGAAGGTTTTCGAGTGACTTTGCGAACGCGGAAGCAGGTGACAGTTTGGTTGATCGACGAAGAAAGGAGCTTGATATTAATTTGAGAAGCAAGTGTTTTTTTTCAAAAAGGTCGCATACCGATATTCGAAGAGAAACCATAAGAACACTCTCGTTGTCTTGTATATAGCAATTCATGTCGGTTAACAACTTTTCAAGAGAATGGAAAAAAAAATGGAAAGAAAATGAAATAAGAATTACAGTGGTTAAGCGACGGGGCAGCTGTAATGGCCCATAATGATCAACTCACCCGCGTCGTTATGCCTGTCGTCATTTTTTCAACAGATAAACAGAGATCGGTAAAGATCGTAACGACTTTGCATTTTTCAGTTTTCACATTCTCCTTGAAGCCCGATCCTTTTTCTATCGCAGCTCTGCCTTTATCTGCTTTTACAAAATACTCAACCTCCCTCGTCTCTCCATGTCTAGATCTACTTTCATTCTCCAGCCTGTCGATCCTCTCGTGCAGATACCGGAAACATACGATGGAACCGAGTCGAACAGTGGCGACGCTTTCAGGGCGCGTGATCATCGCAGGAACTAGATTTCCTCGTCTCTGCGCGGCATCTTCCTAGCTGGGAAAGCGTATCGCGCGTGACAGCCAGCAGACGTGCGAATGCGAACATAAATCCAAATTAGCGTGAACGGTAACGCGGTCTTTAAATCAAGCGCGCACGCAACCGCCGCGCGAGATCAGTTCGAGCGCGCGCACTGCGGCAGCTTAGTCCCTTCGACGGTACATTGTATATCGTTTACTTCAAATAATCGCGACGCGATCACACGCTCGGCAACCGGCAAACATACGCATTCGACATAGTACGTCTTGACCATACGGACAGGAGATTCCATTGAGGAATTATTTTCTGTCTTGTAGGCATTATTTTTACTTTATTTCTACAAGAGGAGTCGGCGGGAGTTCCCTTGTGAGCCGTGTTCGATATTACAGAGATGATATAGGGATAAGCAATATACGCGTACGATGGCGTTATCTTTGAAACGCATTAAAATGGTTTGAGATGATAAAATTTTGCAAGTTGCATATCCATTTTTCATCTAAAGGTGAGAAAAAGAAAGTCTTAGCTGGAGGGAAAAATGTGTTTTGTAGTTCTAGGAAGTTCCGCTAAGAGACACGTTAACCAGGTACGAGTAAGGAATTGCCGCCAATGAGCCGATTTTCATGGTCCAACCTTTATTTCGATGTCGACGCGTTACTCGAGCGGAGGATCCTCGAACCAGTCTCACATTTTTGATTAGTCGAGTATATATGTATATGTTGAGTATATACTACGCGTGATATTCGTGAGCTCAGTGAGAAGCATGGATTTATACCGGGTGGCACTCTAAGGCGTGTATTTTGGTGTCGACGTGCCACCTGGACGGTGAAGCCTCCAACCAATTCCACGTTTATGATCGGTCGAACGTAAGTACCATCTAAGCAAACAGAAATAAAAGTTTCCCGATTTCTTTACCATGGTGACTGTACAGCACACGTGCATGTTGCTCCGGTTAGCGCACAGGATTCTCGTGTTCGAGACTGGATCATTTTAAAAAAAATTGATTCGCTCACCATCTCTGGTTTTACTATGTACATTTCATTATATTGTATACTTATAATAAACACAAATCAGCAGAGTGACAAACCGGATAGATGAATATAAGTACAAGTAGGAATCGAGTACTTATATAGAAAATGCACTAGTCTGTACCGGCACGTGGGCCCTCACAGCCATGAGCCATGAGGTACTGGGTTCGCGGCCGGATATTTTTTTTTTCTTTAATCAGGCCGCGCGGCGACCACGGACATATTGACGAAAAAATTATTGGAGTAATGTAAGTATATACATCAGTAATGCAGAAACTTCTACTCGTCAGGTAGGATGTCAATGCCAAAATAAAACTTGGACCATGAAAATCGGCTCATTTGCAATCTCCCTAGTCATCTATGTCAACTACTTTTGTGCAACACGAATTTCTGATAGTTGTGCACATTTTTAACAGGCGGTACTATTGAAATATAGATATTTCACTTACAGAAGTTCGGCAATAACATATAATCTAGGATATGATTCTACACATATATTTTAGACGATAATACAAATCTTGACTTATGCAAAATTTTAACGATTTACAAAACTCTTGGAATGTTTTGTAAATTCATGTTTAACTCACGCTTCCCTATTACTATTATGACTATCATCACCAAACCTCCTTAGGTATTGTGATACTTGTTTCTAAATTGACTATTTGGCAAAATCATTTTTAAAAAATATGAAATACATTTTTTCTTAAGAATTCTTATTAAGATCCACATCGTGACACATGTGTTGTAATTTCAAAGCAGACTTGGTATTACAAAGTATGTGGAGGTAAGATCGTAAGCAAGGTGATTGATTCAGATGTCTTATATTAAACATTCTTATATGCTATAAAGCTAATTATTGTTATCCTCTTCCTCGTCCTGTTTGGGAACCCCCTGGTTGATTTTGTTGATTGAGCCAAGGTGCTGAGCCAGTACCCCTGCCTCTTTGGTTCTGCCCTCGACCTCTTCCACGAGCTGTATCAACAAAGCACATTACTTTAGACAACAGTAAACACAATGATATATGATAATTTGAGTAACAACTTCTGACTATACAAAATGATATTACTCTCTATAATAACGAATAACAAACCTTGAGCTCGCAGAATAGCAGATTTTCCTCTACCCGCAGTTCCCGAACCTTTCCCGCCAGGTCTCTTAAACATGGGTGCATTCTTGAGCATATCTGGTAAAATCAGAAAGCGAATTTTCGAACCTCGAATGTAAACATTCTCGAGTTTACTTGTTTCGCCGTCCCTGTAAGTCACTGAAATATTTTGCATTTGACAATTCATATTATCTTCAGCTTCTATAAGTGTCCCACGATAAACCTCGCCGGTGTTAGTTTCACACGTTATTGTCTGACCCTCCGCTTCGTGAAGCACTTTTATTGGAACGCCGATCGACATTTTGATATCGCACCAAAAGTATCTGTAAGCAGAAACGTTAATTTACAACTACAAAACTTTATAATAAGCCCCAATCAAAATTAAATGCAAAATAATTAGTTTAAAGCGTCTCGATCACATACGTTTTGCTGTTGCCGCACGCTAACCTATATCTTTTAGTTAACCATGGACTATGCGAAAAGACGCCGCCGCAATATCATGCGGCAAATTTCAGCCGCCGAACAGCGCCATGTAGCGGTGACAGGTAGAACAAAAAATATAGACAATGAAAATGCATAAAACCGAATACATGTAAAATTGAATGTCTTGTTCGTAGCAGCATGGATAATATTGCTATCCTATTTTTACGTATACGTGTTTTTTTTTTGATACATCACTTGAGTGAAAAATAACAAAAAGAAAATGGAGCACATGACTAGATACAAAATATCGATATTATTTCTTAGCCCATGAGGAATCAAATACACAAGAGTTGTTTGAAAAATGGTTCTTGTTCTTTTTAACGAAAATGTGAAACAGATCATTTCGGATGCGACATCGTATTAACTAATATGAATGTGTGTACGGGAAACATTATTTGCAAGCGAGTGACAGTGAATTGCAGGAAGCATCTGTGAGTTTCGTTTTTTCTTCAATCTTACTCTAATTTTAGTTGGTACAAAAATCTATAATATTTCTGGGACCTGCAGCAGAACCGCAAAATACCAAGATAACACATTCACTGTATAATTGTATTATGTATATTTTTCATTCACATCGAGTGCAATTTTTTTTTACCATTGTCGCTTTATAAATCTTCGATACAAAAATGATTCGATGATCGGGGTACGCCTTTCTCTTTTTCATTCACCCTCTCCTCGTTTGCATGGAAAACTATCAATAATCGATCATCAATACCCTTACATAGATATCGATCTACATTCTTGTAATTATGTTTATCCTTTGAATGAATATCATACAAAATCTATTGTTATATTAATATATAATTATTCTTACTAATACGTTAAAGGTAATATCGCCAAGCTGTACTGTCGCGGAAGGAAATTGCATTACTTATCTCGTAAGAGGAGGGATATAGGGATAGGTGGGTATTGGGATTATTTTACAAAAATCTTAATAACATTGATGTTCACAGAAACGGCAGTGATTGGCACCCAGGTTAACAACAGTTTCGTCTTACGGGTTGCCGCGGGTCGATTCGTAGTAAAATTTGTGTTTCATAGACACGAAAAAGAAAATTATTAAATTTATTCACATACGACCTTGTCGAGTGCCTATGAGATGTAAGACGATAATTAAATATTCGCTATTTTGACGTGTTGTGAAGAATGAGTATCAGCGTAATGTTGGACGGGTCGTGTCAAGTTAAGAAAAGAAACAAGAACAAAGAATCGTCACACTATTAGTGACTGTATTATCGGGGGGTTCCAATGAATTGAGGAGCTAGTGTGTTGCAGAGAGTGTACGAGCAAACAGAGAACGCCGATGTAAAAAAGCCCCATTAAAGTTAAATCGCAGTCTTATTTAACCCCTTACTAAAATGTTTCACAAATCGAAGTTAATTACTATCAGTAAATTCAACTTAAACGCATAGACGCTTTGCGATAAATTTATTCTGAACTTGAGGAAAACATGATATTCCATTGACCCAGAAACGGTCGCCTCCGTTTACTCAGAAATCTTCACAAGTGCCAATCACATCTCACACAATCCAGTCACACGCACGCATTCTTTTTCTTCTTCGTCTTCTCACAGGACACATTCGTATTACACATTATGCGTCGTTACAATACTAATCATACGTTGCATATCCACTCGCCCCAGTACTTCTAGCAATTTTTAATCTACGAATCAATTGATAGCTCGCGTGTTAAATTCTTCTAAATCAAAATTAACGTGACCTGCGCTTATAATGCAAATAAAAAATGAGTGATCTTCAAGATTCTTGAGATTTTTCTCCCGTGACACAAAGCAATACCAGGCAATACCAGCTCATCGCAGAAAGCCAAAATATTGTTTACGATAAACAGTTTTCGTTAGTGGAACTAAACGACTTTAGTACGAGTTGGTATTACTGAAAAGGCTTAATCAAAATGAACGACCTACCAGATTCGTCACGAATAATAATGAAATATTCGTGGAACGAATTCACACACAGTACAATTTCACGAAACTCTTAATTCGCCAAACGGCAACTTATGCGATTTTAGAAATATCGTCGCACTCGTGCCATTAAGGCTATTTACCTCGAATAGTGAATTAAGCATGATGATAACAATAATGTCCATTGCAATAGTAACAATATGTACAGGTTGCCCCATGTAATGCGTTCTGGTCAAATAATATTGCATTCAGACGCAAAGTACGTTCAAGGTTACATACTGGGATTGTTCTATAAGCACCATTTACAAAAACTTATTTTCATATTGTCACACACATATGCGAGGCCGATTATTTTAGGCGCTTACAGTAACGAATCTCAGTGCACCTAATTGGAAATTAAAACAATACATTTTCATTATTTTTCTTCATAACAGTTCTCTATTCGAGTCACAATCGAAGGATATCTCGAACCGATTACATCGCACAAAGCATCCTGCATAAGATATAGACCGACAGTGAAAATCTAGCGTATAATTTGTTATTGGATTAATGGCAATAATATAGAATGACGTAAATAAGGGACTATAGCTAAATTAGTTAATCTCTTCGATGTAACATAAAGCTAGGACAGCACATGGCGAGTGGCACGATATAGTAATTGAAATTTGGAAGGAATGCACTTTGAGAGTGAAAAAAATAAAAGAAAATGTAGTAGGAGAAAGAAGCATGTCGAATTCGCAAAACAATGAGATTTTATCAGATCAATTTGATTGTCCTTCTTCTTCAACAGAACCATTGCCGAGTTGCGTTGTATACAGTGGCTAAAACTTGACTAGAAAACGGACAAACGTACGAACGAACAAATTTGCTATTTCCACGTAGCGTTCCCGCAATAATCTGTAAACTCAGACCTACTATAAATTTGTTTTTACCTAATTTTCGACTTCTACTCGATAGAAACTATCAGACGCGAACGGTACAGCCATTAATATTACGCGCAGACGCACTTCTCGTCGCACTTCAATATTGAACTGTCACGTAGCGCGCGTGAATATGTGTTCATCGATACGTTCATCTTTGTCTGTATACAAAATATAAGAGAAAGCTTGTTCACTCGATATAAAAGATTCACCTTATAATACGAGTGCCGTACAAAAATCTGGTACTAATCTTACTTGTGCACTTTAAACTGAATAAAGATATCAGTCTTTCCTTATCAGAAAAATAATACGTATGCGTATGCGCTGACACGCGTGCGCTGCGCGTTCACTAATTTATGCGTGACAATGATAATGACATGATATGATTATGACAATAATCAAAGATAATTAATAATAATGTACACTGGGTCGCAATGGCATTTTCCGTACCGCTACGTAAATGGAATAACAATACTTGTTAATGGAAATGTTAGGAAGAATACTGTGTGTAAGTCAGCGCTTCCCCTTTCGCAATCGTAACTTACAGAGAAAAGCATGTACTTCGAGATATTCTTTTTCCTTTAGTTGAAATTAGGATTAATTGGTCGATATCATTCTACTCTCTCTCTCTCTCTCTCTCTCACACACACACACACACACAC
>NW_014333567.1:586829-605966 GCF_000341935.2 Cephus cinctus
TTTGCCCACTTTGTCGCCTCGTGATTAATTGGTCGATATCATTCTACTCTCTCTCTCTCTCTCTCTCTCACACACACACACACACACACACTTCCGTTTTGCCCACTTTGTCGCCTCGTTGTCCGTTGGATACTTCCTTAATGTGAAATTATTCGATTATCTTTCACTTTTTATGTTATAAAAACTTTTCAGCCAGTTTCGTTTGTTTCGGCATTTTTTTCGCGGCTACACATAAATTAGAGTTCGTTAGACAAAAGTTTACAGGACAATTTTTTTATCGATACGGAATACGCATATCGCACTGAAACATGATTAGCAACATGATACACGTTCTGTCGGCATATTAAACGTCGCAATCTTATTTCATTAGGGCTAAAGAATATGTATTGCAAATTCAGTAGAAATTACTTAGAAAACAAGAGCGATGCGTTCATTGACGACACCTTGCCAGGTGATTGAAATAGACGCGATATCCGGAAAATTACGATAATCAAACTCACTTTGATCGTCCGGTTACACTTTTTACAAAAATTATCGTCCCCACACACGATAGGAACAATATAGCGGGTGACAAATCGAAAATGAACATCTCAAAGAAACCTATCGCATACGTAACTATACTTTCTCATACAAAAAATCGAACATCGTTATGGAAATTATGAAATTATAAATTCCTCTAATTTGAGAAACATATAAGTAAAAATGTTGTAGAAAAAAAAAGGTACATTGTCACTGAAAAATTGTATTTCGAACCTGTTACGCGAGACTTTTGTTTCCAGAAGTAACGTACTTCGCAGAAGAATCTATTTAAGTCCTACGGTGTTCATAATGGAAGATAATTAAAAAAATAAATGGAGTGTTCAGCTCCGCTGAGTCACCCTGTGCTTGTCATTTACGATGACACCTTCTTTGGTTATTCCAATGTACGTTTGTCCGAACGTCCGTATTCTTCGGATGACATATCATGCGTAGAAAATTAATATCGTTCATGAATATCCGAAAAAGACTGCCTGTACAAGAGAGAAGCAGTTAAAATCACTGAATCCATAGCGCTCACCTTAGCCTTCATTAAGATACGGCTTCCTCATCGGCAAGATTATGAAGGTCCGAATAATTTACAATAGCCCGATGTAGAAATTCGTACTGAGCCTGCAACAACAGATAGCAACGTAAAATTCGAAACCGTCGTTGGTCCAATAGAAAAAAAAAAGAACGTGATTAAACGACACTGATTCTTATTACTTACAAAGCTATTGATCATCCCGTGTCGCTGCGACCTCAGCTTTTTCGTCGTGGTAAAAATATCAACTCGTTTCTCGGTCCTCAACTGTTGAATCAGAATACTAAGCGCGACGAACATAGAACTTCTGTCTGAACCACAATTGCAGTGAACTATCAGAGGTCCACTGGTCTCGTTGTCGGTGGCTAATGTCTGATCTACAAGTTCAATTAGACCTCGCGTTACTTCCGGCACCTCGCCCTCCACCGTCGGCCATCCGTGATACTGATACTGAGTAACAACTATACTCTCGTCGGTCTTGGTATTCGATACACAGAGTTCTCGACGTGTGTAGTAAGGACAGCTTTCGCTCTGGATGTATCGGACTTTCACGTGGTCGTAGACGGACTCATCGTCGGGCCAGTAACGTGGACATTTTCGTGGCCCATCGCTTAACTGTAATTATAAATGAAAAATTATAATTTGGAGGCAATAGTTAAACTGACGTTGTACATTGAACAACGATGTACTTACGTCCGACAACATGACTATGGTCGAGACACATTGCTCTAGGATCATTCGCCAGAAGTCTGCTATGGTTGTGTCTAATGGGTCCTGCGTGATGACGAATGACTCGGAATTATCATAACCTTCTATAAACGAGGCATTTATGTATGTCGAGTGCTCTCTGCCAGGAACTGGTGTAAGGATCACGCGATTTCTGTCATATGGTATCACCAGTTCGCTCCTATTCTTAAGTCTATTTTCATCGCCGCCACCCACGGAAAAGGACTTCCGATCCTCCAATACCGAACTAATTCTCTACAAAAAGAGGAATGTAGTTATATATGATTGTAGAAAAATTTTAAGCTGAGCTTGTATTATTTGTAATTAAAGTTTTATTTTATACTTACGTCGTACTCCTCTTCCATTCTACATTTCTCCTTTCCATTGTCTCTTTGTCTCAGTCGTTCAACAGTTTCTTTCAATTGATGCACCGGAATCTCCGTATCGCCATACTGTGCCATTTCCATTAAAGCGCGATAAATAAATATGTATTGCTTCAGAGATTGCACCAGGAAATTACGTTGGTGTCTGAGGTCACAGACAGTATTGAAAATGGAGACTTGACCCTCTTCAGCCAACTGCTGTAGCAAGGAATCCAGAGCTACTAGAGTGCCGGTTCTACCGACACCTGCGCTACAATGTACCAGTATAGGACCCTTCTCCAGGGAATAGGCCTCATTCACCCTCTTAATAAATCGCAGAATAGCATGAGGATGTTCGGGGGCAATGAAATCCTTCCACACCAAAAAGTGATACTGGATTATGGTGCGAGAGTCTCTCTCACCGGTGCGTGTCATCTTCAGTTCGCGCACTACGTAATCCGAGTAAGGCCTCTCTCTAACATGTTCAACGGTAATGTCTCCAAAGCTGTTGGTCTCACCCTTGTCGGGCCAGTATTTCGCGCACTTCGTCTTGGAGTATTCTTCTAAGTTAGTAAGCATCAGGACCAACTCTAGGTGCTGCTCCCAAATCATCCGCCAATAGTCGCATACGGTATTCTCCATGGGTCCCTGGGCACATATAAATTTCTTGCGCTCTTTATAGCCAAGAACGAAGTTCGCATTGATGTAATCTGAACCGCAGATCCCGTCTATCTGCGCCAGTCGCACTCTTGTTTGATCGTAACACTTAATATCTGGGTAACGATTTTTATAGAGATTTTCTCGAGCCTCCGAAGCTCTTGTTGTCCTGTCTGCAAATCTGTCTGGCAACAATTCGAATTCTTGTTGAAATCCATAATCCGAGTCTCGGTGTCTCTCGATGTACGACTGTAGAAGGTCGGATTTCTGTATAGGCGTCATATCCGGAGGACTTACTGTCACTAGCTGATGTCTACCCCTGAGACTCCTGCAGAGATGCCTGCCGGAAAATGGCATCCATTAAAATTCCAGCAATTATCATGTGAAATATAAATATCACAAAAGTTGTCTGTATCGTTAGTGGTGAATTTGTTGAATGAAAATACCATATGGCTTTGAAAATTGTATTGTCACTCACCTAAAACTGTTCCTCAGTGTAATGATTTCCTCGCCTCTTTGTTGCGCGCGTTTTGTGTATCTGTACAGTACACAAAGTGCAATAAGAAGAATAACGATAACTAATATCAAAACTATGAATATTTGCATTATCACGCTGAACATAGTCAATTCTTCTACTACAGTGTCTTCCGAATCGAATCCGCCGAAAAGCGGATTGAAGTAACTACTATAAGCCGCTAACAACTGACCTTCCTCTTGGCCAAAAACTGAAACAAAAATTAATGGAAGCAATAAAATTTCCACATCCGTCAATAACATTAATATTATTGGTACGCACCGATAACTTCAATAAATCCAGTATAATTATATCCCTCGGCTAGAAAACCGTCCTGCGGAGAGTAAGGCGACAATTCTTCAACCGGTACCATGTTTGGCACTGATGCATCTTCTCTTCTCCTTCGTGCGACACTACCAGTTGTACCTTCGTCGTTAACAGTCGTAGGTGTCGCAAAAGTCGTCGTTGTCATAGTTGCTGTTAAAGGTCCTGAGGAACCTGGCTGAGACGGTAGTACCGTTCCAGCTGTAGTTGCTGTCGCTGTCGCCGCTGTTGTAGTATCCGTCACCGTCGTAGCGATAGTACTCAGTGGTACCGGCATGGTAGATGGCGTCGCTACGGTAGCGCCGGTGGGAACTGTTCCATTGTTCACAAAAGTTGGTAGTGGCATCTCAGGTACCAAATTCAATGAAGGCGGCAACGCTCTGGGTCTCAGTCCAATGCATCTGTCGCAAGCACTGCTTGTATTAGCAGACTCTCCATCGCCAAGAATAATTTCTGATACCAGACGATCACTGTCGAAAGCTTCAGCAATGTAAGCGGCACTAGATTCGGTCGCGTGCGCGTACCGATAAGAATAAACATCAATTTTCTCAGGCGATGGTAAATCCGCCACTGTACTCTGCTGTGCTAATTTTACCATAAATATTCTATAGCAACAAATTGGACCGTTCCTCTCTGAGATTCTTGGTAAATACAATTTAAAGAAATGCTTTCCCTCACTCTCGACTTTGCGCCACGTGCGCATATTTAAGCTATCCTTGTCGGGTATTGTAACAGGCATTGTACAATTGCCCGTAGAATCTTTTCCGGGTGTGCGTTGTCTCGTCATGGCATATATTCGAGCCTTGAAATAATGCGGGACAATGTTTAATGTGGAAATTCCCATGAAGTAAAGAATTTTGTAATTCCACGATAAGAATAAAAAGGAAATGAAATCTTTACCGTGTAGTTTGTGTTCGAGGGCACCTTATCAAAAGTTTTGCCGAACAGCTCCGGCTTAACATTTCCGCCTTGTCGAGTCCATCGATCAATATCGAGACGCCCCATGTCATTTCTATAATGTGCGATACCATGCAGTTCGATTTCGTATCGCGTAATGACACCATTTGGTCTGGCTGGCGGTGCCCATGTTACAGAGACGAAACCGGTATTGCTTATGTTATCAAAACGACATGTAACCGACAAATTTTGTGGAGCACTAGCAGCTGCGAATGAAATACAATGTTATGTGCCGCAAGGAAAGAATCCAGACACCAAGATTCCTTTTCAAGTTTCACATTTTTGTTCTTTCGTACCTCCATCCAGAGTGGTTCCATTCACTTCCTTACTCCAGTTTCCACATTTCCTCGTGTATTCGCTACACGCCGATATTTTGAACTTATAGGTCGTTGCTGGTTCGAGATCCGGAAATGCGTAAAGCTCGCGCGTTTGCGCAAGATATACCGTTTCTCTCTTCTGATCGCCATAAGTTGCCATTAAATTGTAATAGTGGACGTGTTCCTGTAAATCTGGAGGCGGCGGCGCCCAAGCAATGGTGATGGAATTAACGGTAACACCGTTAACATGAACCGTGGGAACAAATACTGGATCTATAAATAATAGAGACAACAATATTACATAAATTTAGGACAGAAAATTAAAGTACTCCTATTATAATTGCGTTTTACTACCTTTCTCAAGAGTCCTGATCCATTGTGGACTAATTCCAGAGTGAGAGTCGCCAATCTCATTGGTAGCTCTGATTCCAATCTGATAAGCCGTGGATTTCTCGAAACCCTTCAAAACGTAACTCAAATTGCCACCGCCTATTTGCTCAGGATAATATTGCCACTGATTGGTTCCGTTTTTCATGTGCCGTATGAAGTACTTCTTTATCGGTTTGTTCCCGTCGTTTACCGTCCAATTCAAATAAATGCTCCCAGCGCCCACCGCTTTTATAAAATCGATATTCACTTGCGGCACGTCGATCACAAAGAGATGCCTGTAACCGCTTACCGGACCGTTATAATCGTACGCCCTGCACTCATAAGTCCCGTTGTCCTTACGTGTCAGACTCTTGAATTCCAGCGTCAACGCAACGTCATTCTCACTCACGTTCGCGACAGACATCAGGTCCGTCAAGTGTTCGTTATTGTCATCGTCATTCTTGGACCAGCTGAAATTTGACAGAGGATAGCCATGAAAGTGGCACGTTAACGTAGCTGCAGTCTCTACTCGGGCGCTTGTGTTTTCACCGGTGTCAACTTTCCCGGGTTCTGAAACAAGCAAGGAACATTAGCGTCTTACAGTAAACAGGCCATTTTTCAGAATTTACATTTATAAAGGTAACTGAATAGGATTAGAGAGAGAGAGTTCGACCTCAGTGTCTTTCACACTTTATGGAAATTCAGGTATCGTATCTACTGATTATTGTACGCGTGTTCGAATGCATTTGAATAGAAAATGGTCCCGGCTACCGCCAAATTGTATTTAGATATTTAAGCAACGAGTCACGGCTGCAGCAGAACGTCCCACGCAACGTTTCGGATTATCTGTAGATGATGTAACGCATTTGCGACGTCCGAGTACTCCTCCTCTGTTCCCAGTGCATAAATTAGAATGACCGAATTCAGCGAAACCGCGTGGTATCGTTTCACGCGCCAATTCAACGGTCTTCTGACGCAAAAGGAGGAAACAAAAGTTTCCAAGGTTTCACATTGTACAAACAGTGTAGTAGCAGCACCTCGACTTATTGACCCGTTTAACAGCTACTTGCATCGTTTTTTCTTCCACTCCCCACGTGTTAACGTATGCCGACTTATAAAATGATACTGGCATGCCCTTTGATTTCTCTTAATTACCGCATCCGTCCTTCCCAGATCAATGTCCTTCTGTCGTTAACGTCACCTCGTTCTCATCTTAACACGTATATGACGTAGCATTAATGTAAACCTATATTTATTGTCACGGTAAACATTCTAATTCTATTGATTTAATATTTTCAACAAGTGCTCCGAATGTCGCCCATCTGACTGCCGACACGTGTCGAAGTATGTACATACATATACATATTGATGCATAACATTTCAGCCATTCAACAGCATATCAGAAGGAAGTGCTGGGACGCCGCAGCTACGAAGTACCGAACGACAGAAAGATAACATTTCTTGAAGAACGCAAATGCTTAATTTAAAAACACTGACGTGATACTGCTTTGAAAAACTAATCTATCACATTTAAATTCTTTTCACAATGACAAAGCTGTCTCGTTTAAAGGAAAAGACAATAAGTTTTCGTAAATCTGGCAAAAACATGAGAGAGATATATATAATGTGAAACAGAGAAGCAAAGGAATGACAGTAATCTTGACCTTTTTTTCGACGATGAAACTCTCAAATTTCGTCAAAGGAATCGACATCTTATAACGCATAAATAGGGTCTCAACGATTCAACATTTTTAAGAAACATATATGTATACTGTACTACGTATCATATGCGTTATCATCTTTTCTATGCATTTCTTGTTGTCACAGTAGATAGAGCGAATCGTTACACGTTGCTCTAGTTGAACATTTAATTGTCTACGTTTAAGGTCACATTCTTTAGGATTAACGTTATGACTCATCCGAACAAGAATCGTTTTATAAATACGTAATTTATGACGCGAAGAAGTCATTATTGGTCATCAAAAATGTAACGATGCCTTTCGTAAATAAATATTCAATTTATTTACAATTTTCCAAGTAGCATCATTGTTCAATGAATTTCTCCGTCACTGACAGATCAATGAGCCGAAGTCACTTGCGGTTCTTATCATCAAAAATTACGCGAACATTATTATTGTTCATGACTTTGGATTCAGGCTTAATTCAACCGCCCATCCGGGCAATTGAAAACCTCTGTAAATTGTTTGTATTACCGGCGATTGTATGCAACAATGGTCAAAGGGGGCCAAAGGTTACATATCCCTCGACTTCCTCAATATTTTGATACGTGTGTATAAATGATTTTCAATCAGTGACATAAGCATGTATAATCGAAGAAAGTGAAAGACACCGCATCACTTTCAATCGTGTGATGGAATAAATAAACGACTTGTCATGGTTCGATGCTCTTCATCTAAACAATAGAAGGAATCACGTTAAATTCACAGAGAACTTTAGCTTATGGACCCACTACTATGATTGATCTTGAGGATTAAACATGGAGCGCAGAACGTGGACGTCCTTCATGGAGGCTTACTGATTTTCAATTTTCAAAGTTAAATTACCACTACAGATAGGTGGTAAGTACAATTATGCTTCAGGCGTTTCCATTACGGAATATCCAGTTGATAATTTTCTAGGGAATATCTTGTTTAAATTGAAATTAAGTAAACCGCAAGTAACAACGAAATTTGACTCACCTATAACACGTATGTTAATAGACTTTTGAAGATATAATCCTTTAGCAGTTTGAGCCATGCAGATATACTCTCCAGTGTCATTTCTACTGGCCTTTCGAATATCCAAACGTCCTCCCAAGTCAGAATCCTTTATTGTAGTCAGATTTTTCCCATTCGCTGTCCACCAAACTCTTCCCGGTTCGCTCAGTTTGCATGTCAAGGAAGGCGTACTTCCTGCCTCAATACCTTGAGAGTCCTGCGACGAAGAGATCTCCAGAGAAACCTCCTTCTGCGTTTTCAATTCCTGATCGTTGACGGATTTTGTGACTACAAGAAAAAGGCACATAGCGTATTACATCTGCAAATTATTTATAACGAAAACAATTATTCAAAGTGAATATTAACGTAAAGTAACGTCAAATAAATTTGAAGTTTACACCAAAACAGCATTACTCGCAATATTCGAATACTTTGCCGATACAAAACGTAGAGCAGTTCTAGTACTTGAAAAGTTTATTTATTACTTATAAAAACAGACTCTATGGTATAGCATTCCTAAAAAATAATTTTGATAATTAATTTAAAGGTGCTTTAACTAAATCATGTATGCTTTACGACATTTATGTACGTACGAATAAAACAGGACATAGTAGTAAACCTGTTTCGTGTTATATCTGTCAAGTACACGCACCAAAATAGAGATATGACGATTTTCTCGGTAGCTACAGTGGATCTTGGAACATAGCCATAGATTTGACTGAAGTGTTAGCTTTGTTTTTTAAGAACCCCAGATATCGAAAATGATTACAACAGCCTTTAAGAATTATACTATCGTGAGTGTGTTATTACAATCATGAACTAATGTCAATCATTCACAATTATCAGAATTGGATTGATATCCTTGATATACTTGACAATGTTTACTGATTTAGTATTTCTGAGAACTCAGAGAGGTTCAACCTTATTCTTCTTGTCTACTTACCACTCTTAAATAAACAAGAATTGGTATTTAAAGAGAATTTGAATGGGATAATCATGATAGTATAGACGGATGCTACTCACATATATACATACATATGTTAATACATAAATTATAGTGAATAATTTAACCCATATTTCTATTATATTCTACAAAATTTTTATTGAGTAAATAATATAATAAACAGTTGAATGTTATTAAACAAATTAATTGTGACAATACATTAATTAAAGAATATGACTATAAACAAATATTTTGTTTCTTGCCCATTACTTGTGATGTTCTCATTTCATAATTTTACATCATATAGGGCAAAATTTGTTTTAGCACAGTATTAAAATACAAATTCTAAATTAGTTTATACAATCCATAAAACACTGTCTATTGTACACTATCAATACTGTCTGCATGCCAGAATAATTTTTGGAATAACTTATCTACCTAGATTTTGTTTCTGCATAAATATGAATTATAAGCATTAATTATGTTTACACATTGAAACATTAATTAAATAATTACATAAGTAACCAATATACAGTTTAGATGCAGATTATGATGCTTTTGTTTATTGTAACTGGATTCTTTTCATGAAGGTAGATATTACATACAATAATAATAGACAAAACAATGTACAGTGTCAACCCTAAACAAGTATCTGTTTCACAAACATGGAATGTTTGTATAGAAAGTGAAAAAAAGAGAAAATAGTTATAAACAGAAAATATTGATAATAGATAATTAGCATGGACATTTTGACTTTAAAGAGAATAATTTAATTTGTTAAATTATTACAAACACTTGCAACATATACAATAAAAAAAAAAACATTGTTTTTTGGATTCAATGACAATGATGAAAAACAGATTTTTTTGGTCTGAAACATTTAAAATACATCCCTGTATTTGACAGTTCGACATACGAAGGTAAAGATCATCAATATCTCCTGCGACCGGCTAATATTGTACTATGAAATGAGGGAACGAATTCCCATACATAAACATAAACATACAAACCCTCAGTGATAAAAAGTGATAATATTAATGATTTCGTGTAAATAATAATTTCAACGACACCGATACGCCGAAAACGCCGGCGACTGGACATTCTACCAGACAATCCGCAATGTCTGCTAGTCCGTTAAAAAGCCAAAGAACTCGAGGATTATATATTGTCGCTTATTCCTACGGGTTCCCGGCAAAGTGTCGAACACTCACCGGCATCATCCACGCTCGCTGAAACGAGTACAATACAACACAGTATTGATGAACTGATACTCGTGATCGGTCCTCGGCTTCGTAACATGGCGTCGTGACAGCCAGGGTATGAGCTATCTGTGACAGTAGTCTTCCTGTTCCTCTTCCGTTCTTCTGTCCAACACACGATCTTAATCGGAATTGTAAACCACCCAAGACATGCTTCCAAAACTTTAATACGCGATATCGCAGGATTACGTCCACCCTCTTACTATCAACGTCCCATTCGCACCGCACTCGTCACATTCGCTATACAACGTAATCTACTCACAACTTTTGTAATGCACTACTCGCAGCTACTACACCTCCACTCGAGTACTCGGACACAAGCGCGTTCTAGCCGAATCCCTAATGTGCCTCAATTGTATTATGAAAATGTAATATAGAAAGAGCCGTCGTGACGAGTCTACGCCACCGCGCCCGAACAATTATTGCAGCGCACTCTGCCGACGGAAGCCCGAATGATCCTCCGCAGCAACTACAAATCTCTTGCTCGATTGGTGGCGACGTTGCCTCACTTTTACACATCTTTTTCCTTTCGATTCTCTAACATTTTTTATGATCACAGCGAACTTGTAAGGGTGCCGATATTTATTCCTTTTGGAGTAAGGTTCAATTCGTACGGAAAATAAACATGCTTCTTGTATGCTATAATATTAAATAATTGTTTAATTATGTATGGATTTATTACCTGTGTATGAATAATTATGTTTTGCTGGTAAAGAATATTTCTAAATTTCATACTGTTCAGCAATGCAATTGAAGCTGACTTGATATTGAAAATATAGCAGGTGGTTGTAATAGCAGTCAAAAGCACTTTTGTACTGTTCCTTTACCATTGTATTACAACAAATGTTGCATACTATGAATGTTGAAAAATATTTATACAATACAATTTTTTTGCCAGTGGCCGCAACAAACTTTTTGCGCGTGGCTGCATTGGAACTGCAACAATTACATCCTTTTTTGAATGATCTCGTGAAAATCTAAAGGAATTTTATTGGTTTAATGTTTTTGACCATTTAAACTTTTGTGAAGCAGGCGCACATTTTTTCTTCAATACATAAAACCACACTGAATCTTACATCTAAATCTCGAAGCTTCATACACTAATAACATTCCGATCTTGTTCCATCTTGAAAGAATACACCAAACTTTTGCAGATAGAGGATGGATGATGAATGTTATTATATTTATTAGATGAAAATACACTTGTTTACGCTACTTGCAACCTTGAGAACAAATAGGGCGATGATGTTGTACCGTCAAATTAGGTATTTAACCATTTTACAAAGTGAGTCTGGTTTTCTGTCGTCTGTGACTCCATTATCAATTCCGTCTGATTGATTAGTCATAGAGTCGACGTCGTTGCACTTTGCTGTCGATCAAAACATTGGGATAATTATAAGTGTAGGATGATTATAAACATACCATTCGCTTAATCATTACGTGCTTTTAGTACAGAAATGCATTGATAAAGTAGTTAGTCATCGGCCATGTTTATTTCTCATGCCAAAATCTGTTAATTGAAGGAACAAGAAGACCTAAAATAAGATGCATTCGCTGGTAGTGCAAGTTCGAATCTTTCTTCAGATGCAGTGAGGTGCCAGGCGTACGCGTTCGCTGTGATGCCTGACAAAAACGATGAAGGATAAAATGCCACCATTCCGCAGAAAAAAATCCGGAAAATCTTTCCCTGTGAAAGTTTGTACTTTAGACGCGGAGCTAGAGTTCAATTTGGAGGTTAGATTCTAGAATCTGTCATTGAAAGAATCAGTGTCAATTTTAGAAACAAGCGCTATTTAATATTGTCCATTGAGTGTCTCAGATACAAGTGATATCTATTTTAGTGGAGAGCTACTGGAAGGGATCTCTTTGATCTGGTATGCCGTACAATTGGGCTTCGAGAAACTTGGTACTTTGGACTTCAATACGAAGATGCAAAAGGATTCATCTCATGGCTGAAACTTGATAAGAAAGGTGAAATTTAAAAAAATATCTACTCCCTAATGCATTGTTAATGCATTGGCTGGCCATGTTTTGCAAGATATAAACAGGAGGACAACAATCCATAAACATATTTTTTTTTAATACAATCATTTGAGGACACAATAGTTGAACAAGAATCATACTAATATAATATATAACAACACTGAATTGAATTTAGTTCAAGATCAGAGCATTTCCTTACAACCAACGACACCGTTCATGTTCCTGGCCAAGTTTTATCCAGAAGATGTTGCAGAAGAATTGGTTCAAGAAGTTACACAACATTTGTTTTTTCTCCAAGTAAAACAAGCTATTCTTTCAATGGACATTTACTGTCCTCCGGAAGCTTCTGTTTTGCTTGCATCATATGCAGTTCAAGCAAAGGTAATTTATTGCTAATACAACATGTTACCATTTTCTTTTCTTTTTACAAGAAGCTCCTTTAGTTTTATTTTATCGCTCGTTTTTGTTTCGTTTAAATTGTACACAAATATTATATGTATATCTGTGATATGTTTGACTTATAATGAAAAATGTATACTATTTTAATGTAGTATGGTGACTACGACGAGGTTTCTTACCGTCCAGGCATGCTAGCTAGTGAAGATCTGCTACCACAAAGAGTTATAGACCAGTATCAAATGACGCCAGAAATGTGGGAAGATCGAATAAAAATCTGGTACGCCGATCATCGCGGAATGTCGCGTGATGAAGCTGAGATGGAGTATCTTAAAATTGCTCAAGATCTCGACATGTACGGTGTCAATTATTTTCCCATCAGCGTAAGTATTATCCCTATATGTATACACATGACAGAATCTTCTACGTTTACGAGAATCTGAATGTAAGATAATCTCCTTGGATTTTTAGAACAAGAAGGAGACAGATCTATGGCTCGGAGTGACAGCACTCGGATTGAACATATACGAGAAGGAGAATAAGTTGGCGCCAAAAACGACATTTACGTGGTCCGAAATTCGTCATATAAGCTTCGACGATAAGAAGTTTGTGATAAAACCGGTGGAGAAGTCCTCACCAAACTTCGTCTTCTTCTCGCAAAAAGTTCGGATGAACAAGCTGGTAAAGAAACAATCAGATGTTGGCTCCTGGGTGAAGGGATTGGTAGCATTAGGGTTGGACGAGCGTAACAGTGAGAAATCTGCACGCGTATTATTTGTTAAGATCCTGGACCTGTGTATTGGAAACCACGATCTGTTCATGCGGCGACGTAAGCCAGACTCTATGGAGGTGCAGCAAATGAAAGCGCAGGCCAAGGAAGAAAAGTCTAGGTAAATTCCCGAGTTAATAACGCATTACAATCTTAATCAAAATCGTGGAATATTTCTATGTCAGAATTACTAGTTTCTGGTGAGTGGATAACCTCACGTGCGACTGTAGGCATGCATGTTGATCCTTTATTTAACCAAATATACCTGCACTTTTTAGCATTAAAACTAATGGTAAGAGCACAAGGCACTTAGGCTGTCGTCTGTGCAATACATACGCTTGGATTAATCAGGAAAATAATAAAATAAATATTGCTCTAATCAATAGGGTTTGTATAGAATTTGGATGCCACTGAATTATAACATTGTACCCTGTTTGCTATTTGATAATAGTCATCGCATGATTATGTTATTGAAAATAATTGTAAATGATTTTTCTATGTTAGAAGGCAGATTGAAAGAAATAAACTAGCACGGGAGAAGCAATTGCGAGAAGCGGCAGAAAGAGAAAAGGCCGCAATGGAACAGCGATTGTTACAATATCAAGAGGAGATTCGACTGGCAAACGAAGCTCTTGTAAGATTAAAAATATCATAAACTGTAAATAGTACAAGCTATAATATATTCCGTTTGTTGCAGAGGAGATCTGAGGAGACTGCAGATCTTCTAGCAGAGAAAAGTCGCGTTGCCGAGGAAGAGGCAATGCTCTTGAGTCAGAAAGCTTCCGAGGCCGAACAAGAAATCACCCGGATCAGGTTGAACAACATGAAAACGGAAGAGGAGAAGGTTCACTTGGAGCGGAAAACAAGAGAGGCCGAACTACTCACCGAGAGACTAGTCCAAGAATCAGAACGAAGAGCCGCCGAGGCTGAGAAGTTGAAAGATGAATTGCTTCGGGCTCGAATTGCAGAGAAAGAAGCCAAGGAGAAGCTACTTGAATTCTTAAGCAGAAACGCTTACAGTGCTGCCATAACCGTGAGTCGATACTCGATACTGCTTTAAAGACCAACAAGTTTTAATTGCATCCTTTTATTTTCAATGAACGTGTGTTTTTCCAGCCCGTACCGAATTTATTCCCTTCGACGCAAGTACTTCCTTCGGAGTTACAAGCCGACCTGCAGACTCTACATCTGGATGCCGAACCACTGCCTAACGATCTGACGTCGTACGACCTCATTGCCGATGGGGACGTCGATCAGCTGTCGCTAGAGATCGAAAAGGAAAGGGTTGACTATTGGGAGAAGAGCAAACACCTTCAGGAACAGCTACGAGAATTACGATCTGAGATAGAAGTGATGAAAGTCGGAGAGAAGCAATGTGAGCTTGATCAGCTCCACGAGGAACAGGTGCGACTTGGTGAGAACAAGTACAGTACACTTAAGAAAGTCAAGTCTGGTTCGACAAAAGCCAGAGTCGCCTTCTTTGAGGAACTTTGAACATTTTGCAACGTGAAAGCATCATAAATGGAAATGTAAGGGCGCATTGAGGTATGAGAATTGACAGGACCGAAGAATTTGCACGAACGAACAAAATACGCGGTTCTTTTTTTATGAAGTATATTCACAAACTATTGTATTCTTAAAGGGATTCGTGCGTGACGTTAGTCAATGCTTCGAATGTTGCTGAAAAACGGTGCGAAAATGTTACTTCATTGCGCATATCTTTCGCATACAATACTATGCAAATGACTGACAAAGTCGCGATGTCGCGAATTTTTTTTACAAAAATCTCTGAACTTTACATATGCCTTTCTTACTTGATCAATAATTATCACACGTATACGTACATTGAAGTCAGATGTATATACACAGTTGTAATTCCAAATACCACCTTCATCTTGACAGAATTTGCTCGATGTGCAACCGCCAATCTGCGTTTCCCTGCGTACCGTATATACGAACGACCCTATATTCATAGAACGTAGGAATGCGCGTTTTTAATAAGAAATTTAGTGCAGAAATATTGTGCCTTGTATTTTGACACATCTTTATTGAGAATTGAATGTTTGAATATTTTGTTATCAGGAGTTTGACGTAGTACGAACAAGTTTAATAGTAATTCTACTGATTTTTATCTGGATTATATATTTTAAAAACGCTAAGATTCGATGACGAATCAATAAAAGTATAGCTGAATGTTTTGCTATTGAATGTAAGTCTCATTTCAAAAAGAATTGGATTAACTGTATGACGTAACTTATTTTCGTAAAACTGTCAAAAATTGCATGCAAAATTAATTTTTCCATATGTCTCACGATATCCCATAGAAACAGTATGCTTCACTTAGCTTTTAGAAATGCTGCTTTAACAGATGTAGATTTTATTAACGTATACAATGACGAGCATTATCAGTAAGTTTTGTCGGCAGCAATAGTTCTTTTGGACTGAAAGTACGAATCTTACGGGCGCTACAACATCATAGGACCATACGTATATTTCTTATATAAAAATGTATTTATATGCATAATCAAACCAAATGAAAATTGACTAATCAAGGTTTCTCACTTGTACCATTATACTTTGCGTTTTTCATACCACAAGAACTATGGCTTTCAGTGATTAGCAAAAAACTTAATGATACATTTTACCCGTATGTATATTATTATATGAAACATCATTGGTCGATACAGACGTATGCATCATCTCTATGTACAATTAAGTGCCTTACTGTAACTAGATATTGAGTACTGGGCGATTTAGTAAAAATGTTCATCTTAAAATGTCATCCGGTGAACAATTGATACCTATTGCTAAGAAAAAATATCCTGGTGTTATTAATGTCTTTATTACGCACGATCTTTATTGGATCATTTATGCTCTTAAGATAATTGATTTTAAACAAGCCGATGAGTACAGAGCATGTCACTCGATTATTATTGTTATCGCAAGCACGTGAATATATTGTGAAAAAAAAAGAAATTGTCAAGCATTAGATGCAAATTGAAGCTTCATTGATCTTGCAATGTAAAACTTTCTCTCGTTTCATTTAATTTAATACTTATGTCCAGTATTATGGAATCGATGTAACGGCGATACGATTAAGCTAGCAAGAGAAATTCGTATATATATATATTTACATTCGCGGTCCTTATTTGAATTTATCTGTGAAATGTCAAATCAAAGATACGTATGAATGCCTGAATTAGATGTGAACAGTGTACACTGAGGCTTGTTTTTTTCAACGCGGTTTAATGCATAAACTCCCGTTCATCTTCGAAGTACAAGTTACTGATTGGCTAACAGCCCAGTAAAAACGAGTTTATGCATTGAACCACGTTCAAGAAAACGGGCGCAAGAGATTTACGATACGGCTCAAAGTATATCATAATACTATATATGTATATTGTTAATAAGGCAACTATTTTAATTGTTGAAGAACATATACCTTTGTAATAAAATACATCTTATGGTTCCAATGAGTATGCACGCGCAGTGTTAACCCTTTCATCGCAGGTGTCATTCTACATCGAATCAAGATTATTTTGTTTAAATTTAATTTGTCACACATCCTTCAGGATGTAAATTTACATAGTGTACCAAGAAGTATTTTCACTACTCTCAAGATCATCACATAGCTTTTAATAAAGATAAAGTATTTAATTAATATTGAAATTGCCCTACTGGTTTTAAATAATATATAAAAGCTTTCCCGCATTTCTTAATATCCTGTTACAGCAGATTCCATCAATTCACCAAGTTATTAAATCGTGGAAGTAGATAGATAAATAGAAATAAAGAAGTACATGTGTTTTCATTGAAAGAATATTTTAATACATTTTTAGATAGAAAATCAATAAATAACAGTTAAGAAAAATACATTAAGGAATCTTAATACAATTTTCGTACCGTAAATTGAAAGTAATGAGCAACTTATTAGTTATTAAGCGTTATTTCACTAAAACGAAAAATGTCTTTTAACTGTGATATTACACATTTCCTACATTAAAAAATATGTACATTCTTTTACGTTGCATAACTAGTTAATACTTGAATTTTGGACGCAGCTACTTTTTTTAAAAATTTTGGGAAGTTCATTTTTGAATCACAATGATCTATTTATCTGTATCGGGGTTTTAGTTACGGAATAGATTTGGGAATCATTTTTTAAAAAAGGCAGTTATAAAAACAGGAACTGTAGAAATACTAACAATGAGAATGGTATCTGTCAATAAATAACATAAATAACATAAACAATGGAACACTTGGTCATGGCACTTATAAAAATTAAAATAGTCATATTTAATTCTATTAATTATCTGGAATGATGAGATGGGTTGCTGATGATGATCTATTCCTCCTGTGACTGTTCATCCGTACTGTCTAAAGAACTTACACTCTCCTGAAGGTGTTTATCTTGGACTTCTAGATCACTTCTATCTAAGAGCTTATCCAACTCCTCTGGTGTAAATACTATTAAAAAACCAAGAGATATATTTTAATAACTATTGTTACAATAGATAAAACATGTCGAAAATGTCTGAGCTTTGTAATACAAAAATAATAAAAAGCCAGTCCCACGTTGTTTATCAAGATTTGTGAATAGTCAACTGTAACCATTATATAGTATACCAAAGAACAAATGCCGTATCTTCATCTCAAATATCATTACCGTCTTTCTCTGAAGTGACAACTTCATGTTCGCTGGACTCGAGTAGCCGCTTCAATTCCAAAACGGAGTTATAGTCGTTTAAATTGAATTTTGATGCTTCTTTCGAGATGACAATCTTTTCGAGTTTGCGTTTGGCTTCACCGCGTTTAAGGATCCTTTCATCTATTGTTCCTTTAGTGCACAGCTTGTAAACCACTACAGGTCGAGTTTGACCAATGCGGTGACAACGTGCCATTGCTTGTATGTCGACTTGTGGGTTCTGCAATAAAAAGGCTCCTTTTTGATAAAGATAAAAATGTTCTTGAATTCAGTATAAATAATGGTGAATACTAATTCTTACCCAATCGCTGTCGTACATGATAACAGTATCAGCAGCGGCCAGATTTAATCCGACGCCACCAGCTCGCGTGGATATGAGAAATATAAAGACATTTGGATCGGTATTAAACTTTTTAATATTTTCTGCTCTTTTGGTAATTGCCTGAGACCCATCTAATCTCACATAACTATATTGCCTTAAGTCCATATAATCTTCTAGCATATCCAATATCATAGTCCAGGTGGAGAATATAAGTATTTTGTGACCTTGTACTTTGAGCTTAGCAACCATAGCATCCAGCACTAAAAGCTTGCCTGAACATTTTATCAGATTGTCGTCAATCTTTGGTAAACCAGCGTCGTCCAAAGGACAATGAATTAAGTACGGGTGATTAACAACCTTTTTGTACATTACCACTATAAAAGAAAAGTGTCAAAAATATTGGTAAAGCATTACTATAAACGAGGAAAGATTACTATTAAGTGAAAACGTACTTCTGTTTCCAAAATTAATGTTAATTAAAAATTCAGAGTTGCGATTTGTAACGTCCGTGTATTTCTTCCACATAGACAAATTACTTTTCTGAACATTATTACATGACTTCCAGCCAAGCTGGTCCACATCATTCATACTACTATTGTCCTCGCTATATTCTGAGATGCTAGTTGATGAGGATTCACCAGTCATATTGAACTTGTGCGTGACGCACTTCCTCTTCGGCCTTTTTCCGTTGACTTCCGGTATAATAAGATCTTGCTTTTCTATTTTACTCAAAGTCTGTAGATCTCTGTTCAAGATG
>NW_014333568.1:0-4673 GCF_000341935.2 Cephus cinctus
TGCTTATACGCTAATTATTTAAATGGATCATTTGTCTGATGTTGTTATCATCGATCGTAGTATAGGCCTACTATAATTATACCTTTCTTATTAAATAAATAATTAAAAAACAAGTAGCGAAATTCAAATAAACATTTGAGAAAGTTATATATGTCTATTCAAAATCAATTAATATTCATATTACGTCTGATTATAATGATACAAATTTTCCAAAATTAACATTAAATTTCCATTTGATATAACATAGCTATAAAACTCACGCATAACCCATTCATCTTCACACATTTACTAGTCGAGAAATATGCATATAACATAATAAAATTGACATAAGAATGCGATTTTAATTAAAAGTAAGATACGTGTTTCGCTGTTGATCCATTCTCTATATCCTTTCATTCCATGTTCCCATCAATGTAACATAGATATAAAACTCACGCATAACCCATTCATCTTCACACATTTACTAGTCGAGAAATATGCATATAACATAATAAAATTGACATAAGAATGCGATTTTAATTAAAAGTAAGATACGTGTTTCGCTGTTGATCCATTCTCTATATCCTTTCATTCCATGTTCCCATCATCAACCAAGTCGTCAATTGTATTATTATTTCGTCCTTCAAGTGGGATTTGTCTTATCTTGTCGTTTTGCCAATCATCCTTGATATATTGTAACGTGGCGTCCGTGGGACAGCCAGTTACATAAAAGCGTAGGCGCACGGAGAGCCGTGCCGCCGACGAAAGCCGCCGAGAGAATGCCAACGACGCCGAAGGTTCGTGGCGAGAGGAAGCCGGGGAGGAAAACCGGCAGCGCCGAGCCCGACGATCGGGCGCGCTCGGGTAAGATCGGCGCCGCCCAGAAACTGGCGGGCTGTGAGCGCCGAAAAACGGATAGCGGACCGAGGCGAGAGATAACGCACGAGTTCGGGTGAACTCGGGATTCTTCGGGAATCCTCGGGCCGGGGGGGGCCAAAAGGGGCCACTTCGTTTCAAACCGTGAGCAAAAAGTGAGCGAGTTTTGAAAGTGGTTAGCGATTTTGGTTTTTGGTTTTGTGCGAGAGTGATTTTGGACAGATATCGAGATTAGACGACTTGGCATTTCCCACGGACTCCGATTTTGGATTTTGGACTGCGAGAGAGCGAGCCCGAGAGAGCGATCCGGAGAGAACGAGAGCGAAAGGACGAGGGAAACAGCCAGGGACCACCAAAGAGGAACCCGAGTGCACCGGAAGTTCTGGTAAGTCTCATCCGATTACCAATTTCGAGCGAAGCCGCGCGCCGGGCGGGGATGAAGCGCATCCGCCAGTGCAGCAAGGCACGCGGAGTGGGGGGCTCCGGGCCCGCCACCGACTCACACGCGGGAAGATTGCAGCCGCCCGTGAAAAGAGAAGACGACTGCCGCGACCGCGTCCCTTGATAGGATTGTATCGAGTCGCGTTCGTAAGACCACCCGACTGTAATCGTTTACCTAGAACGAAATAAATGTAGATTGTTGGAATGAAATCCCACCATGTCGATTATTTCTGCAAGAAGCCGACCGATTCCTGTAGATGCTCGCCGCCCTCACGTTCCCCTCTACCATGTCGGATTAGGAGCTAGCGGGAAGGCCCGGTCGAGAGGACTCCCGGAAGTGATGCGCCGCGGATTAAAAATTAAAGGCCTGACGAGTCGGGCTGGTGCAAGGATGCACCTAGCGCCCAAGGGATCCGCAAAATACCACGTTGGGGTCGCGGATAGACGGTTAGCCAGGAAAAGCGTTACAATATATAGATAATTCCTTGGTTGGGCAATATTTGACATCCAAGATAGGATCGGATATAATTGATAGATCTTCCTTCTCTGATGCAGAGTATTAATAATAGATCTGTGTTTCGTATGAATCAACGCCACGTTTTACATTATTGTCTACAGATATACTCTTTTACGTCCACACAAATCGACTATCTTTTCCCGACTAGCACGGTACCGGACACGACAGTCGCCAGTAAGCCGATGCTCGTGTCTGATTGGCTATTAGAGATGATACCTAGTGACACCAATTCTAATACGATATAATTACAAACGTAGGCAAATACACGGTCGGTAAGATTATTTGCCCATCGACTTTACCGATACTGCTATTAGTAACGGGCGCGTTACACTACTGAGGACCCGCTACGTTAAATAATGGGAACGCATCGACTACGGCACCTCTTGGGTGATGTGAAAGCCCGTAGATTATCGTTTTTGATGCCTTTATTATAATAAAGTAATAAATAAAATAAAAATAAAAATTTATATTTAGTTCGGTTTTTTTTTATTTTCAGCGTGCAGCCCGTACAACGTTTGAAGAGGTTGGAGCGCTCACGCCGGTCAAATCAGTGTTAAATTTTAGTAATCGTTTTTGTAAATTTAATGAATTATGTAATATTGGTCAGATAATATTATTGTAAATTCATCGCTCTGAATTTTTCTATAGGAATTTTTCTATCTGAATTTTTTCACTGGAATCAATTAATTCATAAAACTTCGTAAAAACGATAAAAAATATTGAGCACTGATTTGACCGGCGTGAAGCGCTCCAACCTCCTCAAACGTTGTACGGGCTGCACGCTGAAGATAAAAAAACCGAACTAAATATAAATTTTTATTTTTATTTTATTTATTACTTTATTATAATAAAGGCATCAAAAACGATAATCTACGGGCTTTCACATCACCCAAGAGGTGCCGTAGTCGATGCGTTCCCATTATTTAACGTAGCGGGTCCTCAGTAGGCCTATACTACGATCGACGATAACAATATCAAACAAATGATCCATTTAAATAATTAGCGTATAAGCAAATCACGATAACGTAAAAAAATTGTTTGACTGAATAATCTAAATAACATACGCTCTGTAGTAAGAAATAAATTTTGTTCATCGAAGATGAATACTAAAATTCTCGATTATATCTCTATTTAACTGGACTAATGCTGTGTTGTTTATCTCGATATAGGTATATTACATTATATGCATCCAATTGACCAGGTGCATTACTTATTTACAAATCTACACGTATACATAAGCAAATATACTATACATATATACATATATATACTTTTTACACATGTTTTATACATATGTATATTACACGTTTGAGACACTAAATAGGAGAGGAATTGAGGAGAGGATTACATAGTTCGTTTAATATACAAAAATACATTTGTACAATTACAAGCTATTTACACTTAAAGAAATCGAAACTTTTTTAAAGCTACATTATTCGTATTTGCCTTTTTACCGGAACGTTGACGTTTTGTTTGTCTTCTATCTTCTGAGAGCCACTTGAAACCGTAAGCGACTCTCGTTATCAACAGCGACCGAAGCATAAAGATTCGGTGATCGCAACAATCATCAGTAAACGACGATGGATACGTCTGACTGGTTTCTTCTATAATATAATCCAAAAGCTTGTTAATCAGATGATGCTCATGTCGAATGAGCGAATACAATTTGGAAAAAGCTTTCAATTGAAAAGAAACGACATTCCAATATTCTTCGGTAGGTGCTGTTAGATTGCCCAAGGACAATGGATTGTTGTCATCCTTTGTAGGGTACGCTTTGAAAAATTGCAAGATTTGATATTGCAATATTGCTTCTCTACGATTGTCCGCAAGCGTATTAAGGCAATTGTCGCAATTGAATTTTCGGAGGCATTTCCGTAATGAAAAACCAGCGAAATAGTAAGTGACGTTATCTTCTAACGTTACATCGCGATCTATAACGGGTAAATTCATCGCGTCCCCTTCGATATTGCAAGATCCCCCGCTTGCGTCAGCTGATTCACAATGCTTTTTAATCTTGCAGTCTTCATCGCAGTCTCTGTCATCGGAATTTTGATGTGAAGTCAGAGGAGTACATACAAGAGGTATGTCTTCATCTTTTTTACAGTTCGCGGATCCCGGTGGAATAAGCAACCGATTAATTACCACATGCTGGAGATTATGTCGAAATTGAGTAGCAGTAGGATTACTGCCATAAGATACGCGAAGCCTGATCACAGAAAATAGATTTTCTAATGGATCTTGCTGCAAGCGAGAAGTGAGAAGATACAAGGTTTTCTTGGATTGCAAATCATCCCATAGCATCAAAACGGACGTTATGGTTAACCGCAGGCTTTGGAACGTCGGTTGTTTGTTTACGCCAATATCAGCCATCTTCCATTGCGCAATCCATTCTAACGCCGCTTTCAACATATTGATACCGTTAACGTTCTGGTTACTTAATGGACGCCGGATCGGATTGGCATCATATAACGTGCGGCTATTCAAAACATCGAACAAATCGTTCAATGTTTTGATAAACTGACCAAGCGCTAATGCTTGATCAGGATTCGCGACATCCGGCATCATAGATAACGTCAATAGCGCTGCGGACACTGAATTACTAAAAACTTGAGTAGCAAGTTTTACAGACATCTTATCAAACGGACCCGGATAAATATGTTTCAGCGACAGCTTCGGAACCGATCTTACCGATGCTGCCGAATCAACAGAATATAAGTTTTCCAAAGTGCGCCATGAAATAACACCGTCACAAACGCGAATATCATGCTTCGAGAGAACGTTGCGGAAGGACTTGAGCAAGTGAGGTACATCGAATATGCAATATATCTTTGTACCCCCCACGAAAAAGTAAGGGGTCTCA
>NW_014333568.1:4706-6374 GCF_000341935.2 Cephus cinctus
CTGTAAATCTATTGATAACACCTTCGGAAATTCCATTACTCATATTTAGTGCATTAACCCATTCACGAATTGATCGTACTGATGGTAATTTAAAACCCATGCGAATCATGACTTTATACAATTTGGGGGATCTATAATACATACCTATAGATAATTCTTTTTCGTCCTCTTGCCACGATGAAACTTTCGTACTTAGTTTCATCTGCATGCGAATAAAAACAAAGGGAGCACCACTAATGTGCTTTGAAATTTCGGACAACAATTTTACTCGCGTTAATTTTACGAGTTTGACAGAAACTCTCCTGCGGAGTTGCAACCTAGTGTTGCGCAATTCGCGACGTTGGACTCTAAATCTGGAACGCAATTTTTGTATTTTGACATTTTTTACTACTTTCGCTGCAGCATCTGGACGAAGGGCTGAATTATCTGTGGTGTCAATTTGCGAACTACAACGCGAGTTCGCCAAATCACTTTTCGCGTAAAAAAACATCGTAAAAACGATACAAAATATTGAGCACTGATTTGACCGGCGTGAAGCTCTTCAACCTCCTTAATACGCTGTATTTAAAAAAAATCATAACGTCCAGAAGAAGAAAAAAAACTTCCGACAGAGAGTCTCGAACCACAGACCTCTGGCTTCCTAACCCAATGCCTTGCCTATAGACCAACATCATGTACTTTATATACGTACTTCGGAACTGAGAGATGAACCATATCCACGATTTTCCTTTAAACACATCATCATCTTACCTAAATTATTAATAAAAAAAACGAGAAGCTACCCTAAAAAATTAAGGTAAGGTCTACAACAAATAGCACATAGTTATTTAAGAAAATGATTTGATATTTATTTATGTACACTTGCATATGTAATCTACAATCTGAAAATATACATTCCCAATAGAAAGCAATAAGAATTATAACACTGAAATACGTTTCTATGATGCGTCTCGCCCTTTGTTCTGCTGTCGAATCTGCAAGTAAGAAGAGATGCGCACAGAATCCACTGCTTTCTTCACTGTCTTAACCCGCGCTGCCTCAGGGTTCATGCATGTAAGCCAACGAGTGGTGCATCTGTCGCTAATCGGGATTCTGCCGCATGCCGGAGGTCATGGGATTCCAATAGCGTCGTATTTACATGGATTAATCTTTGATGCCTAGCGCAGCGCATCCTCTCTTGCAGAAGTGCGCTCGCTTATGTGATGCGAGTGTTCACAATGTTGAGCGCTGTGAGATCAACTCAGGCAGCAGCTTATCTGTTCTTGCTGGCAGCCCTACGCTGCCAGCTCTCGTGATCAGTGGTTGAAGCACAGTTGACTCAACGAGTGCAACTGCCCGGTGAGTTGACTTCCAAAATGAAAGAACTCACGCGGTTGCTCCGCCGTATCTGATTTTACCGAACGTACTACAACCATCGCATGCACGGGAGCTCCAATAGAAGGGTATACCGGACATTGAAATTATTGAATGTATGTTTATTGACTGTGGTACTTTTAGGTTATTCACAATAATCCACAAGTATTCGCACTGTTTTCGCTTTTACTGTCGATCACTATCTGTCTCCGAAATCAACTACTTTCCTCGATCTCGCCCTGTTCCCCCCTCGGCACCTTCTCCCCCTTGTTATCAAGAGACTCGGTCGAGTCTCGCGCCAAGTACAGGCAACCG
>NW_014333569.1:0-3825 GCF_000341935.2 Cephus cinctus
GCCGGTTGCCTGTACTTGGCGCGAGACTCGACCGAGTCTCTTGATACTCTGCTTTCTTTCGTTCGCGTATTTTGTGTATATATAAGTACACACATGCGTTCAGCGCGCTTGTTTTCTTCCGTAGGCTTTCGCTCGGTCTGAGTGTGTTTTCGTTCTGTCTCTCTCTCTCCTCTCTCTACATGCGCAGGGCTTAACTCGAGCACGCGTTCGCTCAGACCTGTCCCGGCCGGCGTTTGTTTTTCTGAGAAGAGAGTATCGTTTGTACGACTTAATTTATTATGTCTTTCGATGATTTTATTTTCACGTGATTTTATTCTTTCGTAAGATTTCGTTCGATTAATTTTGACGTTCCTTTAAAATTTATGTTGCAACATTATTAAATACGTTCAACCTTCGATTTTCATCCTTTCTATTATATTTATTTAACACTTTCGACAAGCTATCCATGTTGTGTCTCGGAAAAATCGTCGCGTATACACAAGAAACTTTCGTATCCGATATCTTTCGTTCGTTTTTCTTTCGAGAAATTGTTAAACACGCACTCCCGAATTAACGCAATTCTTTCAAACGTTCACTCGCGTGTAATTCGTTTTTATGACGATTTTTCACTTACTTGCTTTCTCGGCGACTTTCGATGCCTCCATAGCTTCACCTCCTGCAACCACGTCTTGCGCAGTGAAAGCGTGCTGGGCCCATAACCGGTTAAACTCTGCTCGTTTAACAATGCGGAGGTAGAGCCGAATCAAGACACAGGACACTTCACTTTCTATTATATAGGATTTATTTTATATATAGTATAAAGAAACAATTAGCTTTCGGTTTAATTTTAATAACGGCACTTTCTATCAAGGTCCGTCGACTCAGACGAGTGACAAGAGAGTGAGTAGTAGCGAGCTCTTCTTCTCGTGGCTCGCGTAGCGGTTAGAGAGAGATTGGAATCGCATTCGAACAGCGAGGTGTATATTTGGGGGCACCACTTTCAACAATTAATGATCTGACAAAAATTAAAATTAATTTTTTTAAATAAGTCGATCTCTTTGACATGAAAATTTTGCTTTGATCGTATCGTATGGAATGTCATTGTACATAATTATTGTAAGAAAAATATTGATTAAAACAATGGATTACTCGGCGACAAAATGCAGCGTCTATTGATATTATTTGAACATTTTTTAATTGCAGTCTCCGTACGTTACTGAAACATGGACAACAGCTGTTGGTGCACCAGCTCTGTTGACACCGTAGGATTCATTGTGTCAGCTTCATTTCAAGGACGAAGATATTATCTTGCATTTTGTGCACCAGATGCCAAATGGAGAGATAGTATCAATTCCTCGTGAAAGGTGCATCCTCCGAAAAGGTGCTATCCCTGTTCCCGGTGGCCTCAGCGAACAACGACAGCTGGCAGGAACGGTAAGTCCACAATATTTTATAACATACCTAATTTCCGAAATTTTTAGCACCTAGTATTTTACCCTGCTTCTCAGGACTGAAATTCGTGTCTTTTTGCTTCCTCAAACAGGAAACTTTCTGATGGTAAAAAATTAAGCCATAATTAATCAACGTACTACCTCATAGAGGTGAATTAGTGAAAATTGAATTACTTTTACAATGAGGTAAAAATGCACTTTGTTTGTACACCACTAATGCTATCGGAATGGAAATGTAAGTTCGTATGCAGGATGTTCCGGTGCATGCCCAGAATTAATTCGGATTTTTCCGTGGCACCGTTCCGTCGGTCGAGGAAATCGATTGCGATTATTTTTATATTTGCGAGATCTTGATCCATCAAGTTTTCAGAAGATTATTTCGAAATTCTTGAATATCATACTTATAAAACATATCTGTGTCCGTGCATATTCTTTAAAATTAATAGAAATAGAATAAAATTGTACAGACCAACCGTGAGGAGGAAGACGACGACGAGGAGACGGCGAAGAACGCTGTCGTGGACATGCCGATGCACGTCGTCGGAGAGACGGCAAGGAATGACGACGAGATGACGAAAACGAATGTCAACAAGGTGAGAGACGACAACGAGAAAGGTGAGGCTGTAGCAGAATTTTTTTCAGAGGATGACTGTTCTGAGCCGCCGAAACCCACTGATCGTCTGAACAATACGCAGAGCAGCGACAAAGAGCTGCAGACAACGACGAAGGGTATGGCATCGACGAACTGATGTTTGATTTGACGACAACCGAGTGGAGACAACGTTGGGGGTGGAGTCGCAACGCCAACGGAATAATTTTCGCGAACCTGACACCGGCGACGCTAGAGCCGAGGCTATATTGCACAGTCAATAACGAACTTACTGTGACGGTTAGTGTAAATTCAGAATGAGTTTCATTGTATCATGTTTTTCCTTACATCGGAAGGTGTATTATTACAATCGCTAATTTACAGATATCACTGACAGATCGTAAAAACCCAATTCAGATGGAAAGTAAAATCGGGACTTTCGCCGACTTGGCAGCAATGCTGGGTGCATTGGAGACAAGGAGAGAGTGCGTCGGGACTGATCGAGTGAAAGAAACGTAAGTATGCTTTTATTATATCACTGTTAAAGTGTGTGCAAAAAAAATGCAAAAGATTCAGGAATCTTACAACTGTTGTGAGTCATAAAATTCAATTAATATATATCTTTCACATTTGTATGGATAGTTAACAATAATTATCAGTGTACTTTATGGAATAGGCGTTCGAGAACGTGCTTAATTTTCGTGGACGTGACTGAAAGTTACATAAGAAACCGGAATTTCGAGAGGTGTATAGACTACCGAAAATTGCGATATCGGCTAACGAGACAATCGAACCGAGCGAAGGTATCGATTACGGCGAAGAACTCAAGGATAAAGTCGAAGTTACTGTTACTCAAAAGGAGACACAGGACGCTACAACAAAAAGTAAGTTATACAAAACAAGTAGAAACTTGTACACTTCTTTCTCATTATTTTCCACCTTTTATGGTTGGTTGATACTTTTCATGGCTTAGGTCGGTCACCTGAAGCGGGACATTTCTTACTGTTCTTATTTTATCGTAAAATTTACTGTTCTCGGGTGACCTCACGATGCCACTGCCGAGCGTCGTTGACGCCCAACACCAGAACTAAGTAATCTCGGAGCACTGGTGTCCAATGGAATTCTTATTCCTCAGCAAATCATTATTTTAGGGGAGCAGAAAAATTTACATATGCTCCGTTAAAACTTGCACCATTTTCTCAAAAGCACTTAAGTGTAGCAATTTTTTATGCCTTCTATCGTGGTTGATTAATTAGAAATTCTTTACTTTTAATTACAGAAAAACGCCGAGAATACGAAGAAGCACCGCAAAGCAGTCAATGATATACTGTAACCAATACATCCGAGGATATTCGTATCGCGGTAATAATGAGATCCCGCTAACCCGAATAACCCTAAATATCAAGTAATAACAATTTGTAGGCATCGCGACGCTCAATTCTTCCGCGCTTCTCAGGCCCCCTGGCCTACCGTTGACGGGTATATAAACGGCGACGTTTCGCGACTCGAGCATTCTATCACCTGAGCTAGCTAGGTTACCTTTAGTAAAGTAAACGAGCAAACCGTCTCACTTGACCATCATTCTAGAGGTACTTCTACTCTTGTAATCGAGCAAACCGTGTCGGGTAGGGAGCAAACCGTCTCTTCTGCCAGATAGAATCAATCTCTGCATTTCAGTTGGGCCGTCACTTTGATACACTTGATCATTGTGCCGTTTCCGCTACACATGCCATCCTAACTTTATTTAAAGACTTGCACAACTAGCTACTTTGCGAATGAGACTTCTCACCTCGCCAAGATAGCAAC
>NW_014333569.1:4000-8353 GCF_000341935.2 Cephus cinctus
TGACTGCTCAACAGCACGACACTTATATTCTAACGAGTCAACTCTGTAATCAAATTCCGCTGGTCGGAGGCTGCTTTCAGACACGATTCCGTATTTCATTTATAGAAAAACAACCAAATTCAAGATAGAATCACACGAGAGTAGACGCACCTATTATTTCCGTTCCCGTCACACATATCGTGTAGGGAAACCGCGTCTTACAATCATATTTATACAATTTACTTTCCGAACACTAATCATTTGTATATCTCATTTATAATCATTCTTACTTTCCGCTTGCGTATATATCTATTCTTCGCTTACTAACATCCAGCATTCTCAAGGCTGGACCTGCACTAACACTGATTGTATTCCGTTGTAGGATAATATATTTTTCTTTTGTAATTTGTAAAACAAAATCTCACTTTCATTTGTTCCGCCTGATATCTTTCCTAAATTCCTAACAGTCGATTCTGGCTCGAACCCGCCTTTTTGGCACGATCCGGAGAACCGTATCGTGCGAATAAGGTTACAATACATAGATATTTCATATGGTATTCCCATCGACAATCTCTCCTATCTATTCTTTATGGCGGCTCCCACATTGGCACAGCCTACGCTTCCGATATAATACATCAATGTACGTTTTTTGTTAATAAACTAAAACACAAACATTTTAATTCTCTAATACCTTACTTTACGTTTTCTTCTTTTTCATCCACCTCCTTCTCATATTTCTCTTCTCTCTTCTTCCAGCGCCTACATTTTATTTCCACGCTCTCTTCCTCATTCTCTTGTTTGTCTGGCTTCGAATTTTTCTATAAAATCTTTATTTTTCCACTGTTCTCTTATTTTATCCATTTTCTCTCATTCCCTTTCATACTGCATTTTTTCTGAAGAATTATACATTTTTTATTAACTTATCAGTATTATGTTCAATCTCTTATTCTTTATATAAAAGATATTTAAAAAACAATATCTTAGAACAAATGTTAATACATAATTATTTTTGAACAATATTTTGTCACCCACATTCGTCATAATACATTTCAGTTTACTTATTGACTTCCATATAATGCTATATGCCGTTACAACCTCGTTCACTACTAAATTGAAATTATATAGTTCAAATCGAGCGCGCCAAGATATATGTAAAAGATGGTGGTCGCGAAATTACTGTGTTCAGCGCCATCAAGTGAAAATTATCGGAAGCGATACTCTCCACCAATTCCTTCCCAATTCTGATACCCATAGTGCGGCCTCCTTCTGTCTAGGCTCCATGATTGAGAGTTACAAAATCCAGCCACAGATCTCAAGATCTGGTGACTCACTCCACACTTAGTCGGCACTGACTGCAGTGTCACCACTGTAAAAATTTAGAAATAAATTTGTACACGATTTGACGGACGGGTTTTAGCATTATTTTCCAGGCTTCGTGCTCCTTTACTCTAGTCTCCATGAAAATGCGATTGGAAATAGGGTTCCTCAAAAGTTGAGGGCCGTCCATAGAAGGAAACCTCATCCTCAAGTTGAGGGACGACTATGGGTGTGTTCCGAAATGTACTGACAGTACTGTAGAAGTAATTACATCTCTCTTGTCCTTGATTACAGTACCAGAGATGAGTAGGGAGATTGCCAATGGGCCTGTTTTTGGTGGTCTCAATTTTACTCTGGTTTCAGCGCGCCACCTTAGAGGAGGGCCCTCGAAGCAATTCCACGTTTTTGATTGGTCGAATGAATTCGTGTGTTCCTCGAGATCCACAATATCAAACCGGGTGACACCCAAATAGGGAGACTTGTATCCACCTTTTTCTTTACAGGATATTACATAAACCGTAGTAATAAGGTAGTCAATACCCTTAATATCCATATGAAGTTCTGGAAATAATAGAGTAAGGAAATAAAACTTTAAACAAACCCTCGAACGTGGGTAACTCTAGAAATATAAGTTTATTAAATAATATATCATGATTCGCTGGCACACGTGCTTGGTGTTGAGTTAACGTCCGAGAGTCTCAGGTTCGAAACTCACGTCTTATCTCTTTTTTTTTAATTATCAACTATGCTAATTGATTCACCTAATTAACTGAAGATTCATTAAATACATGATTATATTAGTCTACAAATATTGTATTATATTACATCGTATACATGCAATAAATTGGTACATGAATCAGCGAGCGTTTCTTCTTCCCGAGAGCTTACCTGTGACAAACACCTATGTTACGCTGTTTCATGTTTTAATAGCATAAATAAGATTCAGACGGATAAAGAAGACATTACGGAAAATTACCAAAAACAAAAATGCACTTATAAATCTCGGGCATAGAATGATGAACATATAAAAATGAACCAATTATTTTCTATAGTGAGATGAAACAAATAATGTATCTGGTTAGGGATTTTTTTTTTCATTTAATTTTTATCATTCAAGGCTATGTAAAGACAATATTTTTGATACATCGAATTATCAGAAAATTATGTCGAGGTATAATTTTAATTCTGAATTATTTTTTACATCAGAACTACTTGTAATTCGAGATATTAAAAATAAAATTATCTTTCTGTAGGCTTGAATAAAAAAAATTTACTAATTGAATCAGGCTACTCAAAAATGTATGAAACTAACAATTTCTAAGCAGATACACTATTTGTCTCATCTCACCATACATATGTATAAAATAATTGTGTGGGTTTTTTACCCTTTTCATTCTTTTTACCCGATATTAATAAGTGCAATTTTTTGGGACATTTTTTACTACTTTTCTATTCGGCTGAATAATATTTAAACAATCAAAAAGTGAAACAGCCTGCCATACGTGCGAGTGTTATCAAAATTTTTTTTTAATCAGACCACGCTGCGACCACGGCACATCAAAATAAAAAATGAAATGGAGAAATGTATCTATGTTAGAAATGCAAAAGCGTTAAGCGTTAAGCGAATGAACCGAGATTTTTTTCCATTGCTATCAATTTTTCTCTTACGTCTTCATGAGAGTCCGTATCGCAACAAGTGAGGCTGCTCGGTTTCACCAGCTATAGATTATCATGTATGAAGAACATGCATTGGGCGCGTTGGCAACGATTCAGCTTCGTAATCGTAAGGTGCCGCGTTCGCGTCTAGAGACGAAAACTTTTTTCCTCATTTCTCTTTTGTTTAATTTTTTTTAACCCGGTGTTGCTTGGCTCGCATGGGAGGGCGAAGTTAAAAAATAATGCAGTCCTAAACAAACTACACGCGAAATAAAATATGTGTAGTTCAATACATTGCATATGCAGTTTTATAACAAATACTTTGTGCAATGACATGTGCGCCTTGCTAGAGACTTCATTGTTTTCCATTAGTCAAATAAAACACATGAAAATCGGGAATGAACTCTAGCAATCATAGAAAAGTAATAGTGAACGGAACCTCTTCAAGAATATGCCGCGAACCCATAAAGGTGTCACGTGCCGTGCCTTTTTGATCTTGGAACTCGCACACACATATATGCAACAGAGAAACCATGCGATCTCGGAGATGCCGACTGCAGCAATATGTGAGGAAGCTAGCTTCCGGTCTTATCGCACCAAGAACGTGCCGAAACGTGTGAACTGAAAATTCCAGGATTCACGCGAGCGGGCAAAACCGCTGAATTAGTAAGATTTGCCCCTACCTGTCCACCTACTTTCAGCAGAAAGTAAGATGGAGCAGGGAAGCCAAATCAGTCTCCAGATACACACCAGAGCGCATAGTTCGGGCTGGATTAACTTCTCACAAATTGCATCGCGCGGCGGCTATCATTCTCACGGGAGTTCCGCGTACTGTTACCTATCGCCGTATGTAAGTCAATTAAGACGTATCGAGCCCTACGACTTGCACGCATAGCGTATTAGTTAATGTGAGTTTAGATGTTAATATCCTGATTTTTGCCACGAACAATATTGTCGTATAGTTTAAGTGATCACCAAAGTGAAGGATCTCTAGTCGTGTGAAAAAGAATTGCCAACACCAAGGCAGCGTAGGCGTCTAACGTTGCACGCCGAATGAACGTATGAGAGTGAGTACGCAAGCGTGAGTGTGGACACGGCATTACGAGATCATTGTAACCTAGCTGTAAGACCATCTGGCACTTTCATTATTTTCTATTTTAATAACTAGCACTTAAGCAAAATTGGGTTGTAACAATATATTTGAATCATTTCATTGCTATCACTGCATCTTTGATTTAAATAGACCATACACCAATTCCTCCACCTAACAGCAATCCAAAGGACCGGGCCTGTATAGGACGGCAGTCAAGAACTTACCCAGAACAAAAATAAATATAAACTTCCACACGTAGCGTGGGGGATTAACTTTGTTAGACGTGTGATAACGCCCTGCACGTCACA
>NW_014333569.1:8598-10351 GCF_000341935.2 Cephus cinctus
TGTTGCAAGCAAACTGAAAACATTCCCGCGGCTTCTGCTAGCCTTTTCCAGTTCTTTCTTCTAGTTTGAGAGTATCAGTTCGCTCTGCGTTTTCAAATATAGAGTGAATAAATATAAGCGTTTCAAGTATGGAACACAGAAGTAAGAAAAAGGAAATGCTATGATTTTAAGAGCATGCAACAATTTTTTGTTTAATTTTTTTTCGAAATGATGGCGTACCTAACAAACTCTCTTGTTCAGAACAGTGTTCTCCGGTCAGACAAATCACTCCTTGGAAGTTTAACCCGAAACAAAAAAAAAACAAATATTTTTCAGTTCTGTATAAGAATAGCTAGAGAAATACGTAGGGAAATTAAACAATAACATGTTTTGTAAAAATGGCGCACGTCTAAAATCAAAGTTCCGATTAGACCTTCTGCAGCTATTCTTATATAGAATTGAAAATTATTTGGATTTTTGTTTCATGTCAAACCTCTAAAAAGTAATTCGTCCAGCCGCAGAACACTGTTATGAATAAAAGGTTTTGTTGGATAAGATGCAAAGTCACTATTTTGAAAAAAAAATTGTAGTACACTCTTAAAATCATGTACACTGAGCGTCATTAATAGGTCTACCTTGTAGTGCAGTGAGGTAAGAGAGGAGACTGGGCGGCCTGCTCACGTACCTCTGCCGGTGCGTGCAACGCAGAGAGCACTACGGTGCGAGCAAGATGCCAGAGCGTCGCTCGGTGCATCCTTGTTGCGCAGCACGAGTGTAAGCGAGACGGCAATGCGGCTCCTCACTCAGAATAGGGAGCTTGGTGGGGCATCTTTTCCTACGTTGTCGACCAGGCTAGCTAGCGCCAATGTCCTACCAAGCTTCCAGGTACGACTCAGTGGGACTCATGGATTGCCGTCTCACTCCCACTCATGCGTTCGAACAGGACGCATCGTACGACGCTTTAGTGTCTCGCTCGCATCATAGCGTTAGCTGCGTTTCACGCACCTATCCTGGTACATACGTCCGTCAAACAGTCACTGTCCACTCTTTTCTCTTATCTCACCGCAGTGCATCGACAAGCTGGACAACATTAATGACGTTCAGTATACAATAAATTCAATCTAAATAGACTTTATATTACATATGCTATTTTTTAATAATAATTGACCACAATTTTTTATTTCTTTGAGCCGTTAGAGTGGCATTACCTCAAAAATTAAACAAAAAAGAAATGAAGAAAAAAAGTTTTCGTCTCTAGACGCGAACGCGGCACCTTACGATTACGAAGCTGAATATTTATTTATTAACATTTCATAAATATATATATTGTGACGTAAAATTCGATCTCGCCTCGGGCCCCACGGTGGGCGCCAAATTTTGTGACGTAAAATTCGATCTCGCCTCGGGCCCCACGTTGGGCGCCAAATTTTGCGACGATAACACAAATGAAAACCGATAAGGTGGATCTTACGTCAGCAAAAACGACCCGCAATGGTCCTCTCTCTCTACCTCCTTTCACCAACACGAAAACACGGGTTGGGCGCCAGGTATCCCTCGCGGGAGTACCACGAGTGCAACGCACTCTCTTTGTCACTAAATAAATCTACCCAATTCGGAATAGGCCGGGTTACGCTAAAACCAAACACTAATATAACGGAAACGAGGACCACGCCAACAACCTAAGACGGGTCTCTCGTTCACAAAATTATCACCAAGAATCTAACGGATCCGGGGGCGACGCCAACAGTCCTAAGACGTGCCACCCGTTCACAAA
>NW_014333569.1:12174-28164 GCF_000341935.2 Cephus cinctus
CTAAGCTTACTACTGTTCCCTAATCGACCACTTGCTAACAAGCTCCAAACGTAAGTGAAGTACTATTTCAATTTCACTGAGCTCGAGACCTCTTGACCCCCACTATTTACATTATTTAGGCGCTGGCGGAACCGTGACAAAATATCGAACTTCGCACGTATTAGTTGCTTAAGGGGTTTTCGCGGTGAGGATCATCGCTAGACACGAAGTTGACCGAAGCTGTCTGCGGCACGTTCGGGAGTCTTCGGGTGCTGCGGTCCGTTCGTAGGCCAGGGAGCGCGGGAGTCCGCGGTGCTGGCTACTCTTCCTCCCTGTCTTCGGCGGTACCTTGGCATGAGCCCGCCGTAGATATTCTCGCGGCCCTGCGGCAGGACGAGGAGGACACGTCAACTCCTGGTCGGCGGCGAGGGCGGCGTCGATCGTAGGGCGTCCCAGCTGGACGGCCGGCAGACGAGAGTACGAGTCCCATCCCGGGTACTCTGGACTCTCCTGATCCTCCAGATGCAGCATCCTCTCCTCGTGCAGCGGCGGCAGTCGGTCTCCCAGGGTCACCAAAAATCAGCGCCTCTTTCCTCCCTTCCCCCGTTGCTCGACGTTGTTCCACCAGCTCTCACCAAACGGTGGCACCAAAGCGTGATACAGTACACCAAAGAAAGAAAAAGAAAAAGAAAGCAAGCAGAGTGCAAATAAAACTAAGCAAAGAAACATTAAAGCGGACGATAGGCGGATGACTTAACACTAAGGAATCTGTGCGCCTTAACCTAGGACTGACGTTTGGAGCGTTAATCAGTTAATCCCTACAGCCCTAGTCTTGCAGGTCGTTTGTGGCGTGGATTGTCAAAAATTCACGTCACAATATATATATATATATATTGTAACGTGACAAAACGATCAACCTCTCAGTACTCCTGTACTGAGAGCGCACTCGTTACAAATAGACAACAAGGACGCGTGGCTAGTATCAACACTAGCCGATAGATGAAGAACGTCTTCCGAAAGTCAAAAACACGGAAAAGTAATATCAAAATAATCCGGTAGATGATTAGCGCTTCCCGCTAATGAATATCGGATTACAATTCGTTAAATATGACATTTCAACTCAATCGAAAGAAGTTAGTTAACAATTCGAATCGTTAGAGAGGATAATCGTAAGTTAGTCGAAAATCCGAGTCCTTAGAAAGGATAATTAAAAATCGAACATACGACTTATAGAAGCATAGATAAGTATCGCGAAAGCACGGCATACTCAGCATATATCGAAATCCGTCAAATGGCGCATATTCGCGTCAGAAAACTCAGTGTACGTAAATTATCTTGTCGAAAGGCTACGGAATATTAGCATTCGCTATTCTGATTAGACCGCAACGTAGAAAATTTGTCAAAGATCTGAGGAGACCACCGGGATCTACCTCAGAAACTTTAGTTATCGCCATTTAGTTTTATCTATTTTCCGGGCCGTTAGTAGTTGCGTCGCACACAGTGCCATAGCCAATAGATAGGCAAAGCGCCACTAGGGCTATAGAATCAACACGGGTAGATCCTCTGTACCTCAAATACAGGTCAGAGAGAGATAGGGATAGAAAACAAACATAGGCCGATTCCTAGACAATCCCTTTTCCTACAATACCGACAATTGATTGAGACTGAGTAATTGACACCGATTATAAAACTTCTGTACCGATTATCGATTATTTAATAAACTTTTGTTATTTTATTTTACTTTACCCACCTGTGTCGACTACATTCTTAAAGACGCCTGCCTCGAGCACTTACCTACATCCCATTTCGTACACTCATAAGGAGCGTACGAATTAGCACTACCGAAAAACGTTACAATATATATACTGTGACGTCATTTTCGCGATCGAGCCTCGTCGGGAGATGAGAGACTGACCGGCGCACAACTTACGCGATTCCTTCGCGTTCCAGGCAACCCAGGGCTAACATACCACTTCGAAATAATACCACTGGTATTGTTGGGCGCCAGGTTCCAAAACGGGAACCACGTATCAATTCTACGGTTGGTCTTCGCGTGCCTACGTAACTCAGCTACGCGGAGGCGGCGGGGATCTTCAAGAGTAAGGACAACTTCAACAAAATGAATACTCCGGCTTTTTGGGTCAACAATAACAAAAATCGATCGTTTATTTTGCGCCAATTTCGGACGCGACCACGCGGATATAACAAAATCCAAATTTAACAATTGGAGAAATAAATAATGGACCCAATAAGATCGCGACTAAAACAACAACGAAGGACAATATTAATTTCAACTTAATCCGAATTTCTACGTACAACGTTCGCGATCTATTCCGCGCAGTCTAACTCTTGCAGTTCGCTCAAATACCATCGTACAATCCGATAAAATTCGATACTTTCGACATTCAATAAATACTTTCATACGATTCGATATTATTCGACATTTTCGACCATCAATAAATACTTTCGAACACTTCGCTACAAATCCGACAATTCACTTCGACATAACTTTCGGACAATTCGATATACGTTTCAATTACATACAATCTCGGAAACACAACCTCAAGGACTATTCCGTGATTCTCGGTAACCCGTCCCTAACGTGAAAGCGATACAATAAAAGTCGGAGATCTAAGACTCAACATTGCCGAGAGAACTAATCATTCGCTCACAGTCATACGCACTTCGATTTACACAACGCGCGATAAATATGTCCACGATGGGCAGCATATTTACGCGAACACATTCCCTTGCCGATCGGCGGAATCTCGTACTCAAAACGAACGCGGTTCTACGAGTGGGAACATCTCCCGCGTGCCTACAGGCACAATTCAACGACAAACGTACAAAACGCGGGGTGTTACGAGATTTCGTCGCTCACAAAAATTAACAAATCGCTTACCGAAATCTCTACGTATCTTCGATCTGGAGAATTTAGCCCGTATACGCGGCCTCGGACGAAGTACGGATTCTCCACAGAAATTACCCCGGTAACAAACGGTTCCAAAAACACGACTCGCGTCGTCGAAGGTCCAAGCAAGAAGAAGGAAGTTGCCTTCCCTTTCGATCGTAATCGGCAGCACCGGAGAGTATCATCCTCTCCCTTATTTGCAACCACCGCTGATTGGTCCCACGGCCCCAATCAGAAATCTTCAATCTGACACCACGCGCTACAATTCAAAATACGTGTTCACGACAATTCATACGATTCGGGAACAGTCATTACGGGCTGTCCCGCGATGGGCTCCGTCGTCCCCTAGGACTTCGCAACGGTTCACCAAGCGTCCCCGGATTTCCAGTTCGCGAGTCTTCGTTCCATTCGTCGATAGCGGTGGGCCTCCGTCATGAGTTGTGGTGCGTTACAGGTGCTCCGTCGTTCGTAGGTCTATGTCACGCGGAGTGAGTAATAGCTCCCTGCTAGTTACTCGGTACGCGTAGACCAGGTCATGTAGTTCGGGTGATAGTGTGCGTAGTGAGCTACAGCGCGCGCAGCTCGGGCCCTGCCGGCGCTCTGACGTCACTCAGCCTTTCGTCTTCGTTCCTCCCACGCTGATGATCCCTCGCTGGTTCTTCGTGAGATTCGGTAAGCCCGCGAATACAATATTCGCGGCATGGGACATAGCAAAAATCAATACAACAAAATCAGAAATCAACCAATTCGCAACTTCGTTAGCCCTTGAGGTGGTGCATCTTGCCTGGATTATTCTCTAATACGCGTTTTCCCGCGTAACACGACAGTTCCCGCCGAGGACCTGACGGGGTAAAATCTACCACGTCACAATACATTTCCAACATATAAATATATTTTAAATACTGCTTTGATCGTAGTTCCTTCTTAAATTAAGACTAACCTACGATTATTATAAGATCGCATTAATTATTTATTAATTTGTGCAGGTGTGTTCTTGTTCGCAGGTTTGGTTAATTAATTTTTGCTCTGATATGGTTGAATATAGGAAAAACAAATTGAAAAAACCTATTTAACGAAGCTGAATCGTTGCCAACGCGCCCAATGCATGTTCTTCATACATGATAATCCATAGCTGGTGGAACTGAGCAGCCTCACTTGTTGCGATACGGACCCTCATGAAGACGTAAGAGAAAAATTGACAGCAATGGAAAAAAATCTCGTTTCATTCGCTTAACGCTTAACGCTTTTGCATTTCTAACATAGATACATTTCTCCATTTCATTTTTTGTTTAAATGTGCCGTGACCGCAGCAAGGTCTGATTAAAAAAAAACAATTTGATAACACTCGCACGTATGGCAGGCTGTTTCACTTTTCGATAGTTTAAATATTATTCAGCCGAATAGAAAAGTAGTAAAAAATGTCCCAAAAAATTGCAGTTATTAATATCGGGTAAAAAGAATGAAAAGCGTAAAAAACCCACACAATTATTTTATACATATGTATGATGAGATGAGACAAATAGTGTATCTGCTTAGAAATTGTTAGTTTCATACATTTTTGAGTAGCCTGATTCAATTTAGTAAATTTTTTTTATTCAAGCCTACGGAAAGATAATTGTATTTTTAATATCTCGAATTATCACTATGTTCTGATGTAAAAAATAATTCAGAATTAAAATTATACCTCGACATGATTTTCTAATAATTCGATGTATTAAAAATATTGTCTTTACATAGCCTTGAATGATAAAAATTAAATGAAAAAAAAATCCCTAACCAGATACATTATTCGTTTCATGTCACTATAGAAAATAATTGGTTCATTTTTATATGCTCATCATTTTATGCCCGAGATTTATAATTGCAATTTTGTTTTCAGTATTTTTTCGTAATGCCTTCTTTATCCGTCTGAATATTATTTATGCTATTAAAAAAGGAAACAGCCTACCATAAGTGTTTGTTAGAGGTAGGCTCTCGGGAAAAAGAAACGTTCGCTGATTCATGTACCAATTTATTGGATGTATACGATGTAATATAATACAATATTTGTAGACGAATATAATCATATATTTAATGAATCTTCAGTTAAATAGGTGAAAAGAAGAAACGTTTGCTGTTTGATGTACCAATTTATTGCATGTATACGATGTAATATAATACAATATTTGTAGACGAATATAATCATATATTTAATGAATCTTCAGTTAAATAGGTGAAGCAATAAGCATAGTTGATAAATAAGAAAAAAAAGAAAAAGGGATGAGAAGTGAGTTCCGAACTGGAGACTCTCGGACGTTAATCCAGCACCAAGCACGTACGCTACCGAGCCATTGTGCTGTAGAAATTAGAAACTTTATATTTCTGTAGTTACCCACGTTCAAGGGTTTGTTTAAAGTTTTATTTGCTCACTGTATTATTTACAAAACTTCATATGGATATTAAGGGAATTAACATCGACAAAATTTACTACCTCATTACTACGGTTTATGTAATATGCAGTAAGAAAGGGTGGATTCAAGTCTCCCTATTTGAGTGTTCACCCGGTTTAAAATCGTGGATCTCGAGGAACACACGAATTCATTCAACCAATCAAAAACGTGGAACTAGTTCCAGAGTCTTGTTCAGGTGGCGCGTCGACGCGCCAAAACACAGCTCCAGATTATAACGCGTAGTATTACTATACAGGGTGTCCGAAAACTACCTGACCACCGGGGTATGGCGGTGTTCGGGAGGTAACACTGATCACGAAAATGACCTTCCTTTTGTCCGGAAGGTCATAGTTTTTAAATGGGAGCAGGTCAAAGTTGACCAATCAGAGCGAGGCGTCACGAGAAACGTAGGCACCTGCGAACTCTGAGTTTTCTTCCCTCGCTTTTGTTTCTCGGTGGCTTCGGGCAGGATGACGTCAGCCGAAGACATGCCTATTGGAAACAAGAAACAAGAAAGAAGCCACCGAGAAACAAAAGCGAGGGAAGAAAACTCAGAGTTCATAGGTGCCTACGTTTCTCTTGACGCCTCCCTCTGATTGGTCAACTTTAACCTGCTCCCATTTAAAAACTATGACCTTCCGGACAAAAGGAAGGTCATTTTCGTGATCAGTGTTACCTCCCGAACACCGCCATACCCCGGTGGTCAGGTAGTTTTCGGACACCCTGTATAGTAATACTACGCGTTATAATCTGGAGCTGTGTTTTGGCGCGTCGACGCGCCACCTGAACAAGACTCTGGAACTAGTTCCACGTTTTTGATTGGTTGAATGAATTCGTGTGTTCCTCGAGATCCACGATTTTAAACCGGGTGAGATCTGTGTATACCTATATATATCCCTGTATATATTGTAACGAATTGCACAAATGAAGGCACCGCGAGAAATAATTAATAGATTATTATATTACTGGGCGCCAGGTGTACCAAGAGATACACCGCTGTCTCCAGAGGATACCACGGCCAGCTCTTGTGCGGTGGGGTCCTGTGTCTGAGAGACAATAACTAGACCTGAAATTTTCTAATCGCCACCAGACAACACAAAAGGGGCATTGAGAAATCAAATAGATCTGAGGTTTCGGTTAAACATACGGAACCCATGGACGGCTCCGATTTATTGGGAACAAAAAAAAATAAAACGAAATATAAAAATAAGATAATGAAATTTGGTAATACTAGAACACAGGAAGGAACAACGGTTCCAAAATAATTCATACAACGCAGAATAATAATGTAAGTGGAACAACGGTTCCGAAAAACACGCGCGCAAGGAAACGACGGCTCCTCAACACCTAGAACGCGTGAATAAATATAAAATCAAACGACAGTATATAATTCCCGTAACAAGGAATAAGGATTCCTAACGTAACATAAAACTAAAAAGGATTAGACCTATCTTAATCCTGTACGATAAGCTAGGGATTATCTCCTGGAAGCCCATACGCTTCCGGCAACAACACGCGTTTTACGTAATGCACACGCAACGAGGAGCAACAGTGATATTTACAAAAATCAGCTGGCGAGTGGCCTAGTGCCCGACTCGTCGGCTTCACAATATTTACAAAGTTCTAACGCCGTAACAATAACGGTGCTTGACCTCCTGAGAAGTCACCTAATATACCGAACCCGTAGATTCCTCCCTAGGAATCTAGATCTTTCGCTTGCCGTCAAGCGCGTGTATCCTAATCCGTCACGAATACTTCCACGGTCGGAGTCAGTTCCGAAAACCTATTTGCCTACTGAAAATATCAGTCAGAAAATACGCAATCCCCTTTCTGCCTTCCTAGCACCCACGAATATCACCGGTAGAAAAACGTACCACTGCGCGGTACTTACGATACACGACGCAAGACCGAAACGATTACGCGTAACGTGGACTGGATATTATTAATTTGCATGCAGATTCTTCAAACATGCTCTACGAATAATCTAACACAAAACTAGAAACCAAACTTTGATGCGAGTTAACGGATCCTCCAGATCGCCACCGAATTGGCAAACATTGGATCTCAACGATCATATAAGCGGAAGCCGACGCATGCTGTCTGGATGAAAGATCCAGCAGCTAACTCTAAGGTCCAGTTAATCTCTATTAATTACAAAATTAGGAAGCTCGGTAGCGTCACCCACCCAAAATAGCCCTCGCCAAATCATCCATATTTTCCGGATTCATAGTTCTCTCTCTCTCTCTCTCTCTCTCTCTCTCTTTCCCTCTCTCTCTTTCTCACTCCTTCACTTTCACTCTACACTTCTGCCACACTTTTGGCACACGTACGTACTGGACGTTAGCTACACCGAAAGTGACGCTACCCGATCGCTTGCCCGCTAACGTGCCCTAGTGGCGCGGAGGAATATCACCAGTGGGCCCAATCAAATTCTCGCTAGCCCCTACGGGGCCCAATTCGCCCGCGATCTTCAATTGTCTACGGGATCCTCGAAAAGTAGATCTGCGCATCTTCTCCTCTTCTGGGCGATTGCAGTGTCTTTTCTTGGGGCGGGAATCTCATCCGCACCTCATCCCTCGTTGTACGGCTCCAGGCCGCCACTGCAACCCCCGGATCCTGCCAGAATCTCGGATCTTCTCGCGGCGTCCTTCCGCGTAGGTGGTCTCGCTCAGTGGTGCTCTGCGGTCGCGCTGGCCCTCCTCCTGCTGGCTACGTCACGCCAGTGTTGCTGATCGCACGGGTCGGGCCCCTTTGTTGTAGTCCGGGCCGTTGCTGCGTCTTATTTTTCTCCGATCGGTTCCCTTACGGGACCGATCACCGCTAGTAACATTCAAAATACAGACCCCGAAGGGAATTAATAAATATTCTACACGCTAAATTCAGTCCACGCTCGACGCAAATGTTAGGTTGCCTTGCGGGCCTCACGGTGTAGCTCCTATTTCGTCTTTTTCCTCTTTCTTTTGTGACGTGCACAAAGTGCCACGTCACAATATATGTATACTGGGGTATACCTTATATATATCGCGTTACTTATACGACCTACCGATAAGGTGGCGCTGCTGCTCGTGCTAACAGTCTAAAGCACGGGAGTGCCGTGTCTCCAATAAGTGGTCTGTGGTCCAATCTTTAATTTTTTCATGGATGGCGCGCTAAAGGGCGGCTGTAGCCCAGTGGATAGGGTAGCGGATTCACGACGGAAAGGTTGGAGGTTCGTGCCCAGCTTCCAGCGGCATTCACCAATGGGTTTTCATATGAAAACTTAAGTAAGTATTTATACGGATTTTGCCCAACACTATTCGGATTCGGTGTATAAACTTTGTAGGTCCCCTCACGCTGAGTTGAATAAGGCCCGTCTCGCAAGGTACATCGCCATCTATTATCGAACTTCCAACCTTGATTATGAGGACCAGTTACTGGCACATGTCCCCCATTGGGGATACAGCCATAAGGAAAGGAAGGAAGGAAGGAAGGATGGCGCGCTATCGTTCTACAGCAGTGTATTAATAAAAGTACTTAGTTATCGGGAAGAATTAATTTCAGTTTTTTCTGTGGTTTCAAACAGTGTACATCCTTCTATTTCGTCTACGACCTATACAGTTTCTTTTAAAATGGCAAATAGTCCTTATAAAAAGGTTACACACTGCATTTTCGATATGGATGGACTGCTACTTGGTAATATATATAATGAATTATATTTAAAAATGTTGACGTGTTACATCTCTTAATGCCCGCAAATTGTATCGTAAAGACCATGTCGGAAAATTCATTTAGATTTTCATAAAGTTGCTGAAAGGTCTTGTTTGACTTATGCAATTTTAGAGGACATAGTAGGCAGAGCTTAGATTTATGTTTGGGCATGCAAATTGTTGTCTGTGTTAGTAGTTAACAAAAAATAGAATGATATTAATTTTTCTAAGCTATTCGCATGACAATAGTTTTTCTTAAAGGTTATTTTTTATACTTTGTGACATGTTTGGTTCTAAATCTCTTGATTAACAGGTATTTATATTTGTAAAAATGTATGCATTTAATAGATAAAATAAGAGATATAACAACATCTTTCTCTTTCTTAGGAATTCATGTTTATGTAATTAAATGATGTTTCATTACATAATTTGAGTGCATTTTAATTATATTTAAAGCATATTTGATGCAATTAATTATGTACCATATATTTTTTGTGAGCTTTTTGTTTTTAATATAGATATATAATGTTTTTAGTAAAGAACAAGCCATCTGTACAAATTACATTATATACTTTTTTTGTTAATTACATTTTTTAGTGCTAGTCTTGATTTGTTTAATATTATGAAGTTGCTAAAAATAATATATGTTAAATATTATTTATTGTTATATGAATGAGATTAATTCTAGAATATTAAAAGAGAATTCCAATTGAAGTTAAGTATGCGTATGTATTTTAGATGCTACATTAGAAATGTAATTTCGAGATGTGTTTTAAATTTATGCTTATTCATGTTTATATTGAGACTCAAAAACTAAGTTTGATTTTAAAGCATCATTACTAAGGTGAAATTATATGTGTTCCTGTTATTAGAAAAACAGACTATATTATCTTTGTAGATAATGGAAATTAAACTATTAAACTGGTATACAATGATCTTTTGAGAATACTTTGAAGGAAAATGAAATCACAATTTAATACTTACAATTTGTAACAATATTTTTTAATGCTTTTCTACAACAAGACATATATTATTAATATATCATATTATACCATGTTATATACAACTCAGGTATATCGTATTCCATCCCATCAAACCCAAGATAACAGTTATATATTAGCAATGCTACAATTTCCTATTGAAGGATATAATAGCTAAATAACTATGTGTATGAGATGATATCTAAAGTATTATATTTTTGGAGAGAAAATTATAATATTGTCAATATGTAACTATTACTTTGTGTTTCCTGAATTTATGTTATGCATTTGTTATATTATATTTTTAGAAACTGCTTTGATCCATATAATCACAATGTTTGTAAGCTTCTAAAATTCTTTGGTAGAAACTTTTTGTACATAGAATTTTTCAAAACAATATGTAACTAATGAACAATCACTACAAGCAATATATTAAATCTTATAAACATATCAATGTGTTTATTTACTTTGTTATATGTTACCATATCTACTATCATGCTTGAACGTGTTGCGCAGATACCGAGAAGCTATACACTGAAGTATTTAACCAAATTACCAATGCATATGGAAAGCAATTTACATGGGAAATCAAAGCAAAAATCATGGGTTTCAAAATACTTGATTCAGCATGTGCAATAGTGGACATGTTAGAATTGCCAATATCCCCCCAGCAATTCCAAGAACAATCACTACAATTGTATAAAATTTTCTTCCCAAAGGCTGAACTCATGCCAGGTAATAGTTTATGTTTAATGGTAATGAGCAGTATGTTTTTCTTTTATACAGATACTGAGAGTTTATATAAAACAATATACTGGAATATAGTATCAAAATATGGACATATATATGAAGGAGAATTGGCGTATGCAGTTCTGGGGCGACCAGAACGTGTAGGTGCCGAACTTATAATCAACCATTACAAGTTACCTTTAACAGTGTCCGAATTTCAAGATATATATCACCGAATGCAGCGAGAGCTTTTCACGGACGTTAAATTGATGCCAGGTTAAGGGAACTTTGTGTGTTGTTCGTCGTACCTCAAAAATTTTATTTAGAGCCGAATCTTTCATAATTTCTATATCCCTCCATTATTATTACTATATTCTTGCAATGGATCTTGTTTTTTTTTTGTAATTACAAAAAAATCGTGCATTCCAGATACATAAGATTTAATCAAAAGATCCATTTATTTTCCTGAAGAAGTAACAGTAATTTCATATTTTGATTGTACTGTTATTAGTAGATTTAAAAGAGATAGAGTTATAAAATGTAAATTCCAATCAGTAACATTAATTGCATACAGAATATTTTTTAAGTATATTGCAGGGTCCAAAACTACTTTATCAGCAAATTATATTTAAATTCGGAAGATAGAATTTTTTAAAATTATTTTTCTGTTATTACTGAGAAAATAAAGCAGCAGTTGTTTCATACTGGTATTACTTTCAACCTATTTCATTTTATTAATAAGCTTTTCAAGAATGTATTGTATGTTTTAAATAAAAATTACTTAGTTCCAATTTTTATCATTAACATGCTTGAAGCAAGTATTAACATTTGAAGATTTTTATTTAAAATCGAAACAAAACATGAAGTTGTATTATGAAGTTAAACCAATTTTAATGAATTCAAACACTGTGGAACAGGTTCTGAAAGTTCAAATTTTAAGTATCTAAATCAATATCTTATGGGTATAATTATATATTTACTACTAGCAAATTGCCTTCGCTTCGCTCAGGCAAAATTAAACGGAATTCTTTAGAATTTTCTAGAACTTCCTAGAATGTTCTGGAACATTATATAAAATTCCTTCTAATTTAACTTTCTAGAACTTTCTGGGATATTTTATGGAATTCCATCAAGTTTTCTAGAACATTCTATGGATTTCTATTGAATTTTCTGGAACTTTCCAGAATTTTTTGGAGCATTCTCTGGAATTCTATCGAATTTTCTGAAACTTTCGAGACAACGAAGAAATAAATTAAATGAGAAGCGAGAAGTACCTTTAGCTTCATAACGGGAGAGACGCTGTATGAAAAAAAAAAAAAAAACAGAATTTTCTTAATATCCTGAAAGGATATTCATTCCAAAACATAAATTTGTTCGATGGGGTATGGTGTACTACCACACCATATAACCCTCAGGGGGTCCAGGGGTTGGTTGCGGAGAAGAAGCTACGCGCACAAACATATTACACTTTCTTTTATTATATATATATATATATTGATTGATTGATTAAGATTATAAAATAATTGTTTAAATAATTTTTAGATGCTATCGATGAGTCAATCGTAGATATAATTTATTTATTTTTAATTTGATTACGATGTTACACCGGCAAATTGTTCTTTTATGTATATTTTTTTGACTACTTCCATTATCTTAAAAAAAGGAATGCTCATTTTTTACTATAACAATGTAGCAAATAGAAATATATTTTGCAAGAATAGATACTAAATAAAACAGTCTATATTTCAACATACTGCTAGCTAAGAGTATGTCAATTTCATCCATTATGATGTTTTATGATTTTAAATGTGGACGATTGTAATAATAATTATCAAATTTGTTTATAAGAACTGCTCGTAAATTCATGCTCTGGAGATATTGCTCACAAAAATTAAAAATGAAAGGAATGGAAACTGTTTTCAAATTTTTTAAATTATTTATGTAAGTGTCATGTTCACGTTAAAGAATTGAATCAATTTATCCTATAAAAAATATTGCTCAGCAACTTTTTAGTCGAAAGTTTAATTACTCAAATTTGATCTAAAGTATATTCAAATTCAAATCCTTATAACATCATACATTCTTCATTTATTTATTGTTTCAGCGTTTTGCATCAGTGCATGAATGAAGGCACCCTAGTTTAAAACGTGGATAGAAATTTATAAACTCAGAACCAAAAACCCTACTGAAATGTATAGATTTTACAACTCAGTATATGGCATCTGATTCTGAGTGTATAAGTTTCTATCTCTTTTTATTAAATATATGATTCATATATTATTGCAAGTTATTAAAATATGCAATTATACATGCAGGTGCAGAGAAACTTCTATACCACCTTAAAGAGAATAATGTTCCAATTGCATTGGCAACAAGTTCCAGTGTGGATAGTTACGAATTGAAAACAGTGAAATGGAAAGAATTGTTTGATTTATTTCATCATAGAGTGATCGGTGGTTCTGATCCTGATGTGCAGAAAGGCAAACCACATCCTGATATTTTCCTTGTAGCCAAAAATCGATTTCCTGATAAACCAGATTCGTCAATGGTTTGTTGCAGTATGATTTTCACTGTCCTCATAAAAATGTATAATATTAATAACATGTATTAATAAATTTCAGTGTCTTGTATTTGAAGATGCTCCAAATGGTGTTCAAGCAGGTATTGAAGCTGGTATGCAAGTGGTAATGGTGCCTGATCCATGTCTTCCATCACATTTAACTGAAAAGGCAACGTTAGTATTGAAGAGTCTGGAAGACTTTAAACCTGAACAATTTGGTTTACCACCATATAAAAACTAGAATGAATGAATTTCACAAAACGCTGCGGTGATATACATTATATGAACATATTAAATGAAATGCACAGAATATCACTTATGTTATTCTACCATAATTATTCCTATTAGAATACCTGAATTTACAAATACTATACAAAATGTATAATGGATTATATCCAATTCCATTTCTTTGTAGTAACAATAGAATATGTTATAAATTATTGAAATATATTGAGTCTTGATACAAAAGTCATATGCACACTATTACTAGTCAAATAATAAAAATATTTTACTTAGTGGTGTGACGATTTTTCATTACTATCATTAATTTTTCTGTCGGTACTAATATTGTTGAGATCTGTGCAATTTGATATTACTTCATGATAAGTGATGATTTTTGCATTAATTACATTACTGCTTTGATAATTTAGTTATTGCAGACAATGATTCATGTGATAGATATTGAAGGTTTCTAACATCAAAAGCAATATAACGTACTTAATTATAGATTATTATTCTCTTTGTACAGCTATTTTCTTTCATAACTAAATAAATTATAGTACATGATTATAACAAATTTGTACTGGTTCATGGTATACTAGATGCAACTTGCTGTATCTTTGCAAGAACTTCATCCGATTTTAGATTAGACAAAGGGATGCAGCATTCTTTACCAAGTTCTGAAAAAAGAATTATTTTATTACTATTATCAATTAAACCTAAATTATATATTAGATAGTTGAATTTAAGACCTTTGGAGCTTTGTACTCATATTTTCATAAGCAGAATAAGTTCTCATCTAAGACATGATTGCATATTACTTGGAATATACAATTGTCAATAGTTCAAGATTATTAATATCATTGAAAAAAAATGAAAGTTACTGTAATTTAGATTAGTTTCACATAAAAGTGCAAAAGCATTATACTATAAACATTATAATTTGTTATATTGATATAAATGTGTAAATCTATTGATTTTATATCAAATAATGTCCACTACAAGAATATTGCATAAGAAATATTCTATAATTTTCCTAATTTTTTGTTTTTGAAGGAAAAACATATTCTGTATCTGTGTGATGTTAAGCCTATGATGTAATACACTTACCATAGCGGGCATATACTTTTGGTTCAATTAAAGAACACTCTCTTATTAGGACGGGGAATTTTGGATTATTCTTCTTCATTGATACGTATTGTTGTTCGATAAAGTCCCTGTGAAATATAAATATTGCAATTAAAATACTGTTTTTACAGTATTTAACCTATAATTAAGAATTGGAAAAATTTTATTTAAAACAGTTATAATTTGATCACTTTTGTGAATGGTAATAAGTACACTCTAACTTTTTGAAACTGCATTTTACCTGACACCTTGACTGGACTTCGATGTTTGACATAAAAGAATTCTTAATTCTTTTAAGTGCGAAGCAAATTTCACCGCCGCCATCTTGATAAATCTCAACTATTTCTGTGTATTTTTCATAGGGTGGGCTATAGTGTCATACTTGTGAAGGTAATATTTCACGCATGCGACCATGGAGCCTAGAATACAAGAGGTCGATTGTGTAACTCAAATGTAGTGAAAATACGAAAAGTGAATAGCTGTTAGCCAATCGCGTGTTAGGTTCACAAGAAGACAAGCACAGCGATTGGCTAACAGTTATTCACTTTTCGTATTTTCACTACATTTAAGATACACAATCGACCCTCAGGAGGCCGAACGCTTATGTTGATAGGACAAAATTGTGGTCGACGAAACTTGACTTAGATCGGGTTCTAAATTTCACCACAAGCGTCGCTGTAAACCTTTAAGACTGACGTGAAGTAACCGTTTGGTGATAGAGTGAAGTGAACATAGGCTTAGTTTCCACCGACACAGAGTCGAGCTCAAACAGAGCTGAAATAGAGGCCAGTTTTTAACCTGCGTGAAGTTGGCCGGCCAACTTTTATTTTTTAAACTTCTTTTTATTCAAATCGTTTGATCAGAGATGAGTAGGGAGATTGCCAATGAGCCTGTTTTTGGTGGTCTCAATTTTTCTCTGGTTTCGGCGCGCCACCTTAGCGGAGGGCCCTCGAAGCAGTTCCACGTGTTTGATTGGTCGTGTATATATAGTAATACTACGCGTGATAATCTGGAGCTGTGTTTTGGCGCGTCGACGCGCCACCTGAACGAGACTCTCGAACTAGTTCCACGTTTTTGATTAGTCGAATGAATTCGTGTGTTCCACGAGATCCACGATTTTAAACCGAGTGAACACTCAAATAGGGAGACTTGTATCCAACTTTTTTTTTACAGGATATTACATAAACCGTAGTAATAAGGTAGTCAATACTCTTAATAATCATATCAAGCTCTGCAAATAATAGAGTAAGCAAATAAAACTTAAAAAAAACTCTCGAACGGGGGTAACTACAGAAATATAAGTTTGCTAAACAATATACCACAATGACTTGTAGCACACGTGCTTGGTGCTGGATTAACGTCCGAGAGT
>NW_014333569.1:29312-41185 GCF_000341935.2 Cephus cinctus
TTACCTCACTGCACTAAAAGATGGACCTATTAATGACGCTCAGTGTACATGATTTTAAACTAGAAGAAACTCAAACTAGAAGAAAGAACTGAAAAAGGCTAGCAGAAGTCGCGGGAATGTTTTCAGTTTGCTTGCAATATTGTATGCCTTCATTGGTTCGCGGCATATTCTTCAAAAGGTTCCGTTCACTATTACTTTTCTACGATTGCTATAGTTCATTCCCGATTTTCATGTGTTTTATTTGACAAATGCAAAACAATGATCAAAGGCCTTGTCTTACGCACAAAGGGCTCATGCACACCCTATCCTTAGTTTATTTGGGGAAGCACATGGACAGCGTTATCTCTTAACCGAACGTTCCGTTACCGCCGATCCTCTCAAGTGACTTGACTTATTTCCAGGAGTGAGAGTGCCTGAGAAATTCACTCGGTTAGGATAGTAATAAACAAATGGCCCATGCCTACATTCTTTGTAGCACATATGTTTATGCACGTGTAGCGGCTAGAAAGCTTTCTCCGAATTGTTTAGAATATACCTTATTTATGCGTTAATGACAGACTGAGAAAATGAAAGCATTGAATTCTGATTTGGAGACAGAAATCGTGATTCCATTTTAATCCCTCATTTGAATTCGCCGCTCAATTCTAGTGAGATTATTTATCACGAGGCCGCGACATAACACAAATTTGGCTAGGGAATTTTTTTCAACTAGTTCCTCGATGGTCAGGCTGATTCCCCATGGAGCGTACTTTGCGTGTCGCGTAACTTCTGCAGCCAATCGCGAACCTGCAATTCCGTTCTATTATCTATCAGGAAACTAACAATGTTCCGTGATTTGCTAGCGCAAGTGACGTGTACGCAAACTACGCTCCATGTGACGGCGGCCTCATAATTTTGATAGCTTTTATATAAATCGATGTAGAATCGTTTATCGGTGAGTGATTGTCTATTATTTCCAAGGAAAAGTTCATATTTTCCTAGTAATTGTAAATAAAACTCTGTTGTTTTGCATAAGTATCCAATTTACTCAACTGCATGGATTGTCTTGTGTCGATACAAAGCCTCGCTATTCGCTGGCTCCAGCGGAATAGTCACACATACAGGTACATTAGGACGTTAAGATGAGTTTTCACGAAGCGACGCTATAGTCCAAGTGTTTAGCTCAGTTTTATTTACAATTACAAGGAAAATATGAACCTTTCCTTAGAAATAATAGACCATCGATCATTGACAAACGATTCTACATCGATTTACATAAAAGTTGCAGAAATTATGAGGCTGCCGTCACATGGAGCGTACTTTGCGTACGTGTCACCTACACCAACAAATCACGGATCGGTGTTAGTTTTCCGATAGATAATAGAACGGAATTGCGGGTTTGCGATTGACTTCGCAAGTTAAGCGATACGTAAAGTTACCTGCGTGAAGTTGGCAGGCCAACATTTATTTTTTAAACTTTTTTTTATTTAAATCGTTTGATAGTCGTTTGATAGTGTTTGATAGTCTTGTAAAAACGTTTGATACTCATTAGTCTTTCCAGAAAAACAAAATCAATATCTGGTGTAAAGTGGCCGGCACTTTTTTGTTTCTAACCGGATTTTGTTTTTCCGAAGCTCAATCGATGCAAAATCATTTGATAGTTGCGAATTAATTAATAAAAACGTTTGATAGTCCATCGTTTGCAAGAAAAATGAGAAAAACCATATGCGAATCAAGGATCCCAATCGATACGATACAATCGAGTCCTTGATCGGTGTGTCCATTGACTTAGACAATATAACAAACTTTTTCTACTTCCAATCATTTGATAATCGTTCGATAGTGTTTAATAGTTTTGTAAAAACGTTTAGTAGTCAATAGTTTTTTCAGAAGAGCCTAATCGATGTACGATGTGAAGTTGGCTGTCGTTTCCTTGCTTCTTGTCCGTAATCAGCTTTTTCAAGACACGTAATAAGCCAGGTTTTAGGCATTTCTATAATTACATATTAGTCGTAAGTCAGCAATTGTTGTCATAAGTTATATTTACAAGAAACCAGAACTATACTTTCCGATGATTCTTTAGTAGGTAAACAGGAACACAGTCAAAATACTGTAAGTTTATATCGGAACATAGGCATGGACGCCTATATGACGTCAGCTTTCATGGCTTTTCAGAATGGCTCAATAGAAGTTTATAAACATTGCATTGTTGTCACCCTATGGCAAACTCGGGGATGCAACATTACTTGTATAGCAGTGCGGTGATTGGTTGAAACGGTATTCAGACACGTTTTAACCATTCAGCGTCTGCTGACAGTTGTACAACGGTGTATGTGTGGGTTTACACTAATAGTACATCATGATTGTGACTAGAATGGAGGATACGCATAGCATATGGTTTTTCTCGTTTTTCTTGCAAACGATGGACTATCAAACATTTTTATTAATTAATTCGCTACTATCAAACGATTTTGTATTGATTGAGCCCTGGAAAACCTATATTTCCATTCGTGGAAGCTTTTTCACGCGCGGCGGAGCACTATAGGTGTGTTCGAGAATGAGCCGAGAGCGGAGAGCGCATCGTTATTTCTCTGTTCATTGGATGCATCTGATCGCGACACTGGTATCTGAAAGAAACTATTAACTATGAAACGTTTTTACAATACTATCAAACACTATCGAACGACTATCAAACGATTGGAAGTAGAAAAAGTTTGTTATATTGTCTAAGTCAATGGACACACCGATCGAGGAATCGATTGTATCGTATCGATTGAGATCCTTGATTCGCATATGGTTTTTTTCATTTTTCTTGCAAATGATGGACTATCAAACGTTTTTATTAATTAATTCCCAACTATCAAACGATTTTGCATCGATTGAGCTCCGAAAAAACAAAATCCGGTTATAAACAAAAAAGTGCCGGCTACTTTACACCAGATTTTGATTTTGATTTTCTGAAAAGACTAATGACTATCAAACGTTTTTACAAGACTATCAAACACTATCAAACGACTATCAAACGATTTAAATAAAAAAAAGTTTAAAAAATAAATGTTGGCCTGCCAACTTCACGCAGGTAACTTTACGTATCGCTTAACTTGCGAAGTCAATCGCAAACCCGCAATTCCGTTCTATTATCTATCGGAAAACTAACACCGATCCGTGATTTGTTGGTGTAGGTGACACGTACGCAAAGTACGCTCCATGTGACGGCAGCCTCATAATTTCTGCAACTTTTATGTAAATCGATGTAGAATCGTTTGTCAATGATCGATGGTCTATTATTTCTAAGGAAAGGTTCATATTTTCCTTGTAATTGTAAATAAAACTGAGCTAAACACTTGGACTATAGCGTCGCTTCGTGAAAACTCATCTTAACGTCCTAATGTACCTGTATGTGTGACTATTCCGCTGGAGCCAGCGAATAGCGAGGCTTTGTATCGACACAAGACAATCCATGCAGTTGAGTAAATTGGATACTTATGCAAAACAACAGAGTTTTATTTACAATTACTAGGAAAATATGAACTTTTCCTTGGAAATAATAGACAATCACTCACCGATAAACGATTCTACATCGATTTATATAAAAGCTATCAAAATTATGAGGCCGCCGTCACATGGAGCGTAGTTTGCGTACACGTCACTTGCGCTAGCAAATCACGGAACATTGTTAGTTTCCTGATAGATAATAGAACGGAATTGCAGGTTCGCGATTGGCTGCAGAAGTTACGCGACACGCAAAGTACGCTCCATGGGGAATCAGCCTGACCATCGAGGAACTAGTTGAAAAAAATTCCCTAGCCAAATTTGTGTTATGTCGCGGCCTCGTGATAAATAATCTCACTAGAATTGAGCGGCGAATTCAAATGAGGGATTAAAATGGAATCACGATTTCTGTCTCCAAATCAGAATTCAATGCTTTCATTTTCTCAGTCTGTCATTAACGCATAAATAAGGTATATTCTAAACAATTCGGAGAAAGCTTTCTAGCCGCTACACGTGCATAAACATATGTGCTACAAAGAATGTAGGCATGGGCCATTTGTTTATTACTATCCTAACCGAGTGAATTTCTCAGGCACTCTCACTCCTGGAAATAAGTCAAGTCACTTGAGAGGATCGGCGGTAACGGAACGTTCGGTTAAGAGATAACGCTGTCCATGTGCTTCCCCAAATAAACTAAGGATAGGGTGTGCATGAGCCCTTTGTGCGTAAGACAAGGCCTTTGATCTTAGGCCCGGACAGCAAGGCGCTACACGCTGGCCCTCCACAAAGGGTAGTACATATGAATGTGTATAAGTGCGGATGCATGCATGAGAAGTATGAAGGACTGTATCCCTTGAGATCCAGAAGAGCAGTTCGATTTCTGGTATTGAAAGGTGTACTTCGAGTCTATACATATTGTAGAGTCAATTTAGCTAGATTCAGTTAAGATAGATTGATTTAGACTAAATCACATTATAATTAAAGTAAATAAAGTTAGTTATAGTGCTCTCCAAAAGCACCTGCATTTTTATTCCTAAAGCCTTTATTCAGTTGAAAACCCATAACATCACCATACCAGAAATCAACATATATGTATGTATTAGTCGGAGAGCTGGCGACAGATTTCACTGAGCGTTTTCAGCACGGCCACATTTTTGTCAGGCCCTAGGTACGGGGTTCGTATTGTGAAAACCGTGAGTCTGGCAGCCCAGCCCCGCTGCGTTTGAACACCTAGTCCATGTAAAAAAAACGCGATTTTCAAGTTATTTCAGCACGGTCCATTCCAACTCAGATCTGATCTACTATTCTGTGATATCATTAGTTTAAACAGCCAGACGTGTATCTCATATATAATATGGCGTAAGACTGAATTATAGTCATTTAAAATATATATATTTTTAAGTGATAGCAGCAGATCTGACAATTTTCTTTTTATGAAGTATTATTTCGCCCTACAACACTCGTCGAACGCCAGATCGAAATTCAGTTGCCAACACCTCGAAAATAATTAATAAAGTTCGGCGATTTTGGATGAAAGTTATGGCTTGCGCGGGTAGTAGCGGGACGAGGGCCACACGAAACGAGGGGTTCGGCCGAGTGGAGAGGATGTAGTAGCGTCGACTCGTTCCTACGGGTAAGACGGAGACAACGCGTTGAGCCTGGCGACCGTCGCAGAGTAGCTGTATCCCTCCCACTCAACCGAACCCCTCGTTTCGTGAGGCCCCGTCCCGCTACTACCCGCGCAAGCCATAACTTTCATCCGAAATCGCCGAACTTTATTAAATATTTTCGAAGTGTTGGCAACTGAATTTTAATCTGGCGTTCTACGAGTGTTGTAAGGCGATATAATAATTCATAAAAAGAAAATTGTCAGATCTGCTGCTATCACTTAAAAATATATATATTTTAACTGACTATAATTCAGTCTTACGCCATGTTATACACGAGATACACGTCTGGCTGTTTAAACTAATGATGTCACAGAATAGTAGATCAGATCTGAGTTGGAATTGACCGTGCTGAAATAACTTGAAAATCGCGTTTTTTTACCTGGACCAGGTATTCAAACGCAGCGGGGCTGGGCTGCCAGACTCACGATTTTCACAATACGAACCCCGTACTTAGGGCCTGACGAAAAAGTGGCCGTGCTGAAAACGCTTAGTGAAATCTGTCGCCAGCTCTCCGACTAATACACACATATGTATATCCCAGTCTCCAAGTCTGTCGCAGACTGTCCTAGACTCTCCCAGACTGTCATACACTGTTCCAAAAATATCCCGGATTGTCCCAGTCTCTTCCAGACTGTCCCAGACCGTCCCACACGGTCCCAGTCTGCCCGAGATTGTCCCAGACAGACCTAGACTGTTCCAAAAAAATCTCAGACTGTCCCAGTCTGTCCTACACTGTCCCACACATTCCCAAACAGTACCAGATTGTTAGAAAAATGTCCCAGTCTGTGTCAGGCTGACCCAGACAGTTCCAAAATCATCCCAGTCGGTTCCAGTCAGACCCAGACAGACCCACACAGTCCCGGATTGTTCCAAAAATATCATAGACGGTCCCAGTCTGTCCCAGACTGTCCTAGACAATTCCAAAAAAAGCCCAGATGGTCCCAGTCTGTCCAAGACTGTCCCAGACTCTCCTAGACTGTTCCAAATATATCCCAGTCTCCCAGTCTGTCGCAGACTGTCCCAGACTCTCCCAGACTGTCATAGACTGTTCCAAAAATATCCCAGACGGTCCCAGTCTCTTCGAGACTGTCCCAGACGGTCCCAGCCTGTCTGAGATTGTCCCAGACAGACCGAGACTGTTCCAAAAAAATCCCAGACTGTCCCAGTCTGTTCTAGACTGTCCCAGACATTCCCAGACACTACCAGACTGTTAGAAAAATGTTCCAGTCTGTCTCAGTCTGTCCCAGACTGTCCCAGACTGTTCCAGAAAAATCCCAGGCAGTCCCAGTCTGTCCCAGACTGCCCAGACAGTCCCAGATTGTTGCAAACAAATCCCAGACGGTCCCAGTCTGCTCACACTGTCCCAGACAGACCTAGACTGTTTCAAAAAAATCCCGGATCGTCCCAGTCTGTCCCAGACTGTCTCAAACAGGCCTAGACTGTTCCAAAAATATCCCAGACGGTCCCAGTCTCTTCCAGGCGGTCCCAGTCTGTCCCGGACTGTCCCAGACAGACCTAGTCGGTTCCAGAAATTTCCAGACTGTCCCAGTCTGCCCTAGACTGTCCCAGACAGTCCCAGACAGTACCAGACTGTTAGAGAAATATCCCAGTCTGTCTCAGGCTGTCCCAGACTGTCCCAGCCTGTCCTTGACAGTCCCAGACTTTCCCAGAGTGTCCCAGACTGTCCCAGACTGTTACAAAAAAATAAAAGACGGTCCCAGGCAGTCCCAGATTGTCCCAGACTGTCCTAGACAGTTCTAAAAAAACTCAGACGGTCCCAGACATTCCCACAATGGTCCCAGTCGTTTCCAGACGGTCCCAGTCTGTCCCAGACTGTTCCAGAAAAATCCCAGGCAGTCCCAGTCTGTCCCAGACTGCCCAGACAGTCCCAGATTGTTGCAAACAAATCCCAGACGGTCCCAGTCTGCTCACACTGTCCCAGACAGACCTAGACTGTTCCAAAAAAATCCCGGATCGTCCCAGTCTGTCCCAGACTGTCTCAAACAGGCCTAGACTGTTCCAAAAATATCCCAGACGGTCCCAGTCTCTTCCAGGCGGTCCCAGTCTGTCCCGGACTGTCCCAGACAGACCTAGTCGGTTCCAGAAATTTCCAGACTGTCCCAGTCTGCCCTAGACTGTCCCAGACAGTCCCAGACAGTACCAGACTGTTAGAGATATATCCCAGTCTGTCTCAGGCTGTCCCAGACTGTCCCAGCCTGTCCTTGACAGTCCCAGACTTTCCCAGAGTGTCCCAGACTGTCCCAGACTGTTACAAAAAAATAAAAGACGGTCCCAGGCAGTCCCAGATTGTCCCAGACTGTCCTAGACAGTTCTAAAAAAACTCAGACGGTCCCAGACATTCCCACAATGGTCCCAGTCGTTTCCAGACGGTCCCAGTCTGTCCCAGACTGTTCCAGAAAAATCCCAGGCGATCCCAGTCTGTCCCAGACTGTCCCAGACAGTCCTAGACAGTTCCAAAAATAACCCAGACAGTCCCAGTCTGTCACAGACTGTCCCAGACTATCCCAGACTGTTCCAGACTGTCCTAGACAGTCCCAGACAGTACCAGACTGTTAGAAAAATATCCCAGTCTGTCCCAGACTGTCCCAGACTGTCCTAGACAGTCCCAGACAGTACCAGACTGTTAGAAAAATATCCCAGTCTGTCCCAGACTGTCCCAGACTGTCCTAGACAGTCCCAGACAGTACCAGACTGTTAGAAAAATATCCCAGTCTGTCCCAGACTGTCCCAGACTGTCCTAGACAGTCCCAGACAGTACCAGACTGCTAGAAAAATATCCTAGACTGTCCCAGACTGTTCCAGAAAAATCCCAGGCGGTTCCAGTCTGCCCCAGACTGTCCCAGTCTGTCCTAGACAGTTCCAAAAAAAGCCCAGATGCTCCCAGTCTGTCCAAGACTGTCCCAGACTGTCCTAGACTGTTCCAAATATATCTCAGGCGGTCTCAGTCTCTTCGAGACTGTCCAAGACTGTTCTAGAAATATTCCAGGCGGCCCCAGACTGTCCTAGACCGTTCCCAAAAAATCCCAGACTGTCCCACCCTGTCCTAGACTGCCCCAGACATGCTCAGACAGTACCAGACTGTTACAAAAATGTCCCAGTCTGTCCCAGGCTGTCCCAGACTGTCTCAGACTGTTCCAGAAATATCCCAGGCTGTCCCAGACAGTCCCAGACTGTTCCAAAATAATCCCAGACGCTCCCAGTCTATCCCAGACTGTCGCAGACAAACCTAGAATGTTCCAAGATAATCCCAGATGGTGCCAGTCTGTCCCAGACTGTCCCAGACTGTCTCAAACAGGCCTACACTGTTCCAAAAAAATTCCAAACCGTCCAAGTCTGTCCCAGAAAGCCCCAGACAGTCCCAGACAGTCCCAGACTGTTACAAAAAATCCCAGACTGTCCCAGTCTGTCCTAGACTGTCCCAGACATTCCCAGACAGTACTAGACTGTTAGAAAAATGTCCCAGTCTGTCCCAGGCTGCCCCAGACTGTTCCAGAAATATTCCAGGCTGTGCCAGTCTGTCCCAGACTGTTCCAGACTGTCCTAGACGGTCCCAGACAGTTCCAAAAAAATCCCAAAAGATCCCAGTCTGTCCCAGAATGTTCCAAAAAAATCACAGACGGTCCCAGTCTGTCCGAGACAGTCCCAGACTGCTCCAAAAAAATCTCACACGTTTCCAGTCTTTCCCAGACTGTTCCAGAAGAATCCCAGTCGGTCCCAGTCTGTCCCAGACTGTCCCAAAAAATTCCCAGACGGTCCCAGTCTGTCCGAGACAGTCCCAGACTGCTCCAAAAAAATCTCACACGTTTCCAGTCTTTCCCAGACGGTTCCAGACTGTCCTAGACTGTACCAGAATAATCACAGAGGGTCCCACTCTGTCCCAGACTGTCCCGGACAGACCCAGACTGTCCTAGACTGTTCCAATAAAATCCCAGACGGTCCCAATCTCTCCCAGACGGTCCCAGACTGTCGCACACATTCCCAGATTGTTCCAAAAATATCCCAGAGGGTTCCAGTCTGTCCCAGACTGTTCCAAAAAAATCCCAGACGGTCCCAGTCTGTCCGAGACAGTCCCAGACTGCTCCAAAAAAATCTCACACGTTTCCAGTCTTTCCCAGACGGTTCCAGACTGTCCTAGACTGTACCAGAATAATCACAGAGGGTCCCACTCTGTCCCAGACTGTCCCGGACAGACCCAGACTGTCCTAGACTGTTCCAATAAAATCCCAGACGGTCCCAATCTCTCCCAGACGGTCCCAGACTGTCGCACACATTCCCAGATTGTTCCAAAAATATCCCAGAGGGTTCCAGTCTGTCCCAGACTGTTCCAAAAAAATCCCAGACGGTCCCAGTCTGTCCGAGACAGTCCCAGACTGCTCCAAAAAAATCTCACACGTTTCCAGTCTTTCCCAGACGGTTCCAGACTGTCCTAGACTGTACCAGAATAATCACAGAGGGTCCCACTCTGTCCCAGACTGTCCCGGACAGACCCAGACTGTCCTAGACTGTTCCAATAAAATCCCAGACGGTCCCAATCTCTCCCAGACGGTCCCAGACTGTCGCACACATTCCCAGATTGTTCCAAAAATATCCCAGAGGGTTCCAGTCTGTCCCAGACTGTTCCAAAAAAATCCCAGACGGTCCCAGTCTGTCCGAGACAGTCCCAGACTGCTCCAAAAAAATCTCACACGTTTCCAGTCTTTCCCAGACGGTTCCAGACTGTCCTAGACTGTACCAGAATAATCACAGAGGGTCCCACTCTGTCCCAGACTGTCCCGGACAGACCCAGACTGTCCTAGACTGTTCCAATAAAATCCCAGACGGTCCCAATCTCTCCCAGACGGTCCCAGACTGTCGCACACATTCCCAGATTGTTCCAAAAATATCCCAGAGGGTTCCAGTCTGTCCCAGACTGTTCCAAAAAAATCCCAGACGGTCCCAGTCTGTCCGAGACAGTCCCAGACTGCTCCAAAAAAATCTCACACGTTTCCAGTCTTTCCCAGACGGTTCCAGACTGTCCTAGACTGTACCAGAATAATCACAGAGGGTCCCACTCTGTCCCAGACTGTCCCGGACAGACCCAGACTGTCCTAGACTGTTCCAATAAAATCCCAGACGGTCCCAATCTCTCCCAGACGGTCCCAGACTGTCGCACACATTCCCAGATTGTTCCAAAAATATCCCAGAGGGTTCCAGTCTGTCCCAGACTGTTCCAAAAAAATCCCAGACGGTCCCAGTCTGTCCGAGACAGTCCCAGACTGCTCCAAAAAAATCTCACACGTTTCCAGTCTTTCCCAGACGGTTCCAGACTGTCCTAGACTGTACCAGAATAATCACAGAGGGTCCCACTCTGTCCCAGACTGTCCCGGACAGACCCAGACTGTCCTAGACTGTTCCAATAAAATCCCAGACGGTCCCAATCTCTCCCAGAGACTGTTCCAGACGGTCCCAGTCTGTACGAGATTGTCCCAGACAGACCTGGACTGTTCCAAAAAAATCCCAGGCTGTCTCAGTCTGTCCTGGACTGTCCCAGACTGTCTCAAACAGGCCTAAACTGTTCCAAAAAAATCCCAGACGGTCCAAGTCTGTCCCAGAAAGCCCCAGACTGTCCCAGACAGTCCCAGACTGTTCCAAAGTCATCCCAGTCGGTCCCAGTCTGACCCAGACAGACCCACACAGTCCCAGATTGTTCCAAAAATATCATAGACGGTCCCAGTCTGTCCCTGACTCCCCTAGACTGTTCCAAAAATATCCCAGACGGTTCCAGTCTGTCCCAGACTGTCCCAAAAAATTCCCAGACGGTCCCAGTCTGTCGCAGACTTTCCCAGACTGTCCTAGATTGTTCCAAAAAAATACCAGACTGTCCGAGTCTGTCCCAGAATCGCCCAGACAGTCCCAGACTGTTCCAAAAAAATCTCGCACGGTCCCAGACTTATTCAGACCGTCCTATTCTGTCCCAGACAGTCCCAGACGGTCCCAGACTGTTCCAGAAAAATCACAGCGGTCCCAGTCTGTCCCAGACTGTCCTAGATAGTCCCAGACAGTCCCAAACTGTTCCAGAAAAATCACAGCGGTCCTAGTCTGCCCCAGACTGTCCGAGACTGTTAGAAAAATATCCTAGACTATCCCAGGCTGTCCCAGACTGTCCCAGACTGTTGCAGAAAAATCCCAGGCGGTCCCAATCTGTCCCAGACTGTCCCAGAGCGTCCTAGACTGTTCCAACAAAATCCCTGACGGTCCCAGTCTGCCCAGACTGTCCCAGTTTGTCCCAGACGGTCCCAGACTGTCCTAGACTGTTCCAAAATAATCCCAGATGGTCCCAGTCGGTCCCAGACTGTCCCAGACTATCTCAAACAGGCCTAGACTGTTCCAAAAAAATCCCAGACGGTCCAAGTCTGTCCCAGACAGACACACACAGTCCCAGATTGTTCCAAAAATATCATAGACGGTCCCACTCTGTCCCTGACTGTCCTAGACAGTTCCAAAATAATCCCAGACGGTCCCAGTTTGTCCCACACTGTCCCAGAGTGTCCCAGATAGTCCCAGACTGTTCCAAAAACATCCCAGCCGGTCCCAGTCTGTCCCAGACATTCCTAGACTGTTACAAAAAATTCCCAGACGGTCCCAGTCTGTCCGAGACGGTAACAGACTGTCCTAGAGAGTCCCAGACTGTTCCAAAAACATCCCAGTAGGTCCCAGTCAGTCCCAGACTGT
>NW_014333570.1:0-118 GCF_000341935.2 Cephus cinctus
TGTTCCAAAATAATTCTAGACGATCCCAGTCTGTTCCAGACTGTTCCAGTCAGTCCCAGGCTGTTCTAAAATTATCCCAGTCTGTCCCAGACTGCCCCAGACTGTCCTAGACTGTTCC
>NW_014333570.1:292-470 GCF_000341935.2 Cephus cinctus
TAGACTGATCCAAAAATATCCCAATCTGTCCCAGACGGTCCCAGACAGCCCCAGACTGTTCCAAGAAAATCCCAGTCGTTCCCAGCCTGTCCAAGACGGTCCCAGACTGTTCCAAAAATGTCACAGTCTGTCCCAGACTGTCCCAGACTGTTCCAAAAATATCCCAGTCGGTCCCAGA
>NW_014333570.1:764-1213 GCF_000341935.2 Cephus cinctus
AGACGGTCCCACAATGTTCCAAAATAATTCTAGACGATCCCAGTCTGTTCCAGACTGTTCCACACAGTCCCAGGCAACTCCAAAATTATCCCAGTCTGTCCCAGACTGCCCCAGACTGTCCTAGACTGTTCCAAAAATATCCCAGTCGGTCCCAGACTGTCCCAGACTGTCCCAGACATACGGAGGCTGTTCCAAAAATATACCAGTCTGTCCCAGACGGTCCCAGACAGTCCCAGACTGTTCCAAAAAAATCCCAGTCGGTCCCAGTCTGTCCCAGACTGTCCCAGACTGCTCCAAAAATATCCCAGTCTGTCCCAGACGGTCCCACAATGTTCCAAAATAATTCTAGACGATCCCAGTCGGTCCCAGGCTGTCCCAGACTGTCCCAGAGAGTCCGAGACTGTTTCAAAAATACCCCAGTCTGTCCCAGATGTCCCGGACAGTCCCAG
>NW_014333571.1:0-507 GCF_000341935.2 Cephus cinctus
TCAGATGCAATGAATTTGCCGAGCAGAAGGTAAAATACAATTTAAATCCGCGTCTCAAGCAAATTCACTCTTGCGTCCAGTCATTTTCAATTACTTATACTTTTTTTCCTGGTGTAAAGCAAAAGTGATGGTTATTGTCAGAAAGTTGGTCTCCAGCACCCTACCGGTGCTGAACTGTGGAATACCAAAAGCCATCATAGATAGGATACATTATGTATCTGCTGAAAAATGAATAGTCCAGCTTAGTCATGAATAAGACAGAGTAGTGTTATGTTGTGTGTCCTTAACCCAGAAAAACTTTAAAGTAGCAATAGATTTTGCAAGAAGTCTGTAATTCTCTACCTATTTTAATGCGGTAAAGCTCACTCAGTTTTTTTAAGTATGCTCTACAAGTTAACCATCTAGACATTTCATAGCGTTAATTCTTTAAATATGATAACCTGTCTATTTTGAATGAATTCATTCAAACAAACTGTCTATTTCAATCAACTGAAGTCCTTTCGACAG
>NW_014333571.1:695-973 GCF_000341935.2 Cephus cinctus
CCAATCAGAGTGAAGAAGTAGGAAAAAAGCAATCCATGCCGCATTAAAATACCTCTTGGTAAATCCATTGCTTCCCTTTTCTGAGCTATGGACATATATATCACACTACAGTTACTAAATAAAAAATGATTAATAAATGATTAATTAACCGGTAAAGCGGTAATGAAACAATCAAATCATGAAATGACTGAATTTTTTCATGAAGAGACAGGTTAAGATAGTAGCCAACAGCTGAGGCCATATAAACAGAAGACTACACGTGTTCAATGGCTCGTTGC